>NC_034411.1:81990781-82002240 GCF_002078875.1 Numida meleagris | reverse complement strand
GAAGGAAGGAAGGAAGGAAGGAAGGAAGGAAGGAAGGAAGGAAGGAAGGAAGGAAGAAGGAAATTAAAAGAAAAAATACATTTAAGGCCATCTAGAACATTTAGGATGTAATATAAAATGATGTTTCAGACACATATGAAATGCCTCAAAGAGACCAGCAGTGCAAATCTCACATACCATGGTTGCCTGTATGATCTCAGCCTGTTCACATGACTCTGCAGCACATTAGTATTTTGGAAAATCAGAAAAAGATGGATTGTGCTGCCTGAAATTGAATCATTTTGGTGTATCCATGATGGCCGCGACTGCGCAACAGACCGTATGGAACAGTGCTTTTGATTCTATTCTGGGGGTTTAGGGTGGGATTTTTTCGGGTGGATGGGGGGGGAAGTGTCTTTTGGCAGTTAGGATTTGGGGAAAGTTAGGATATTTTTGGGGTGGTCTTTTTTTGCCTATTGCATCTATCCTCCGAATCCCTTTGCAGAACGTCTCAAAACCCATCAATTTAATGAAAGATGCATCCTCGGCCAGTGAAAGGGGGGTGAGGACCCCTCCAGCCCCCCGACCCCACTCCTCCGTGCCTGCTCCTGGGGCCGCGGGTCGCCACTGCCACCTGCCGAAGTCACTGCGCTATTGACGGCAATGGCCCCCGGTCGCCCCCCAGTCCCCGGCGGCCCCCTGGCCGCCGGGGACTGGGGGGCGACCGGGGGCCAGGCGGTGCCCCAGCATTTCCCTCGTGACAACATCTATTTGTTTTAGGAGGTGTGCTGTGGGAAGGGGACATACTGGTTGAGTGGACGGCAAATAATGATGCCAGGGAGGTAAGGTTACATGGTGGAAATTATTGCTCCTAACACGGTGCATTAAACCGAAAGGCCTTTAATAAGCCTCCTCAGCCAAAGGCAATACATGAAAGACATTGTTAAATGCCATATTAAAGGAAAAGAGAAAAAGCTTTTAGCTCAATAATGGGGAATAAGACCCCAGTCAATGTCACCTGCAGTAAAATTGCTCTTCTGGAGTTATCATCAGCATTGCAAATGCTCCACTTCTTGGAAAGTAGTCAGTAATTCTTCATCAGCTGAACAGAAGCAAACACAAAATGTTCGTTACTTTCTGGGATTCATTTGTTTTAGCAGGAAGCTGCCTCCACTGTTACACTATTCAAGTGTACGGATTCACTCTGGAAACAGAGAGGTATCCTTATCTGTATGGATTTAAATATGGAAAGAGATGGTGAATGAAAAGAATGACTTCAGGCAGATATTTTAAATTACAACTGAATTGTGTTTCTGGCCCCAGACAACATGTTTTGAAAAATGTTCCAAAACCCTCCTCCCTAAGCTTTCAACCATTTCTCACTTCTGCTCCAGTAAAATGTTTAGAGAAAAGAAAAAATAGGTTTCCCATCAGAATCTAACATAAAGCAGGTAGAATAGAGGTGGTAACCTTTTCTAGTTGAGCGACAGAAGTAGTTTGTTGCTTTTATTTATCACCCATCAGAATCACCTAGGCCACTGTTTCTTTTTAAGATCTTTAAGAGTTTTGGTTCCAGTACCAAACGTGATCTTTATGCTATAAAAAAACATTTTGGAATCATGGTTTTACAGTGCACCTTTTAGAAGAAGATGGCTTCAATTTCAAGTCTTTCTCTTAATTGCAGTGATAAGATAGCTGCTTCTATAAAAAGTCTAGATAATATGTCATATCTCTCCTCAGCAGCTACTGCATACGATATAGGAAACTCTCCTGCTACTGGTTACTCATTAAAGTTAAGTGATAGGGATCCACATGGCAAGGTTAAGTTTCAACACTTTAAACCCTGCTGAAAGTTGCTAATAATAATGTTTAATTTTCACTCCAAGCGTTTATGGTACCATGAACTTGAGCCATATTTTCTTCATCTCATTACTTACAACCAGTGAACCTCCCTTCAGAATAACAATCTTCAGGCAGAACAAGAAAACAAAAGCAGAATTTAACCTCTGCTTAAATTAAACAACCTAAATGGTTTTTACGTGAATGCCCTATAAACCAGAGGCAAAGCCAGATCAAGATTTTCAAAAAGGATGAATTATTTCAGCATCCAAGTAGGGAAATGCTAACAGAAATATGATTTTCAAACCAGAAGCAGTCAACAGTTTCTAAAAATGGAACATTACATACAGCAACTGAAGTAACTACTCCCATTTAAAACATACAAATTTCAAAATGCTGCCTTTCCATTTGGGGAAAATATGGTTTGTAGCTGATCTCCCATAATCTCTTTACTCGTAAAAGTCTTGCTGCAAAAATTCAGCCAAGTTGCAATCATCTCACAGAGGAAAAAAAACAATGAGAACAGGAAAAATATTCGCTATGGCAGAGATGGCTGAAGAAAGGAAGGGGAAGTCGGTGGGTGCAGCATGGTGGGAGGTGGGGCAGGCACCTGGTCTTGTGCTGCTCTTCACTGCCATGCTCCCATGGGACCAGGATGCAATGTCTCTTTTAGTTCACTTCTCCCATACTGTCTCTTTTTTAGAGAAGCAATTGGAGTAACTACTATATCAAAGGCACAAACCACTGCTGTCCTTTCCACCCTCTGCCCCCTGCATATAAGGTTTGTGATTTTGTGGAAGGAGCAGGATATCAGCAGTGACAGATGCTTATGCATCCTTACAGAATTGACCAGGTCAAACTTATCAATGGGTTTTTATTTCACGGGGGAGGTCATGAAGTATTCATTGCCTTGGGTCATCTAGACTCATGGAATAATTTAGGTTGGAAGGAACTTCTAGAGGTCATCTACTCCAACCTGCCCAACACACGTCAAACTTACGTCAGGTTGCTCGGGACCTGCTCAGCTTTGAAAAACTCCAAGGACGGAGATTTCAAAACCTCTCTGGGTACCTATGCCAGTGTCCAACCACTCTCATGGTAAAAAGTTGTGAGATTTGCCTAATAGTCATATTTGTACATCTTTTATCTCATATAAATGCTCCTCTGGTAATTCTGGCCTGTGGCATTTAATCATCCTCTCCTCGATCCTCCAAGGATATTAAAAATCACTTTTAGCTCATACATTTCCTTGCAGACAGTGATATATGTGGAGACATAAAACAAGTTAGCTTCAGACACATCGTAGCTTCTTTTTAATCCTTACTTCAAAATGAAATAGCAGCCTTCAGCCTTTCTTAGGAATAGATCTGTTAGACTATGCCTTCAACTGCTTGAGAAAAAGCTCTGTTCTCTACTAGTATCTTGTTCCCCATTTTCAGGACTCCTGCTTACCCACTGTTGCAAACTTGATGCTATTGTCTCACAGCCTCCCTAGATCATCTATTTTCCTCTTAACTCTCACTTTCTTGCTTTTATTTATTCTCCTGTGTCGTGGTTTTATGATTTTTGGTTATTGGTATTCCACATCATAACATTATGTAGTGTATGTACCTGGTTCTCAGAAGAGAAGAACTACTACATTCCCCAGAGGACTTGCAACTCTGTTACCGTTTTGTGGTCAGAGGGAAAGATAAAAACTCGCACATCACGAGACCTGTCTTTCTTCTCTTCATGTCTCTCGTCTTGGCAGCATCTCGCTTCCCAGCCGTCTCACCGTCGGTATTAGAGTAAGGCCTACTTTGATTTTTGGACACTCTCTCTCATTGTATTGGATTTATTAGCTTAAATTGTAATTATATTGTATTATATTGTGTTATTTTGCATTCCAATATCTTATTTAGTAAATTAGTTTGTTTCTCCGCAGATCGTTGCCGCTGTTTTGTTCTTAGGTCCATCTCCCTACCCTTTTTCCCTTTTCCATTTCCTGGGGCGTGGGTCCGTGGGTCCCCCGCCCCATTCATCACGGAACCAGGCCAAACCAGCCCATAAACCGTTGACATCCTGATACGGATTTTTTAAAGCGTGTGCTTTAGGAAGAGATTTAAGAACTTGGGTGAATAAGTTAAGTGCCTAACCATGCCTGCAGGAGACTAAGGAATACACTTCTGATGTAGTACGTTTCCAACAGCTCCCATCAAATCTCATTATTCTTCCGATAAAACAGGAACGTCTGAATGCTCTGCTGATCCTAGTTTCCCCCCTGCATTTTTGCTTCACCTAATGGTAGGAATAAATCTCAGGGAAGTCAGTAGGAATGTAGTAACAGAAAGGAGGAGCTCCGAGCATACCATTCCTACAAAAGGTCTCCAAAGACTGCTTGTCCTCTGATATACTAATGGGAACACACTGACAGAGCTCATACTTATTTCAGCTTTCTGTGGTGCGTATAGCTTAGGAAACCTCTAAGCCAGGTTATGTCACTTGGTAACTTAGGGGGCATGCCTTATTCAAAATCTTTGAGCATCATTGATGGTGTCAAGTTATTTGAAAAGGCAGAGAACATTAGAAAGGTGCCAAGTGTTTTAATATTTTTTATGAAAATTGTCAGTAAATTATTTATTTTAAAATGTTTCTGCAGAACGTATTAGGTTTATGATTAACCACCTAATTTAGAATGTTCCACCAGCTGAAATGAATTACAGTCATTCAGTTCTGAGTCCTGTATTTATGCGATGAATAAAGCCTAAGACACAAGAGCATTGGTATGCAGGATGAACAGCTGATGATCTTTGGAGAATATTAAATTAATCCTACATCTTACATGAAAGTTTAAATACAAGGAAACTTTGCTATAGCCCCTAAAATTTTAAGTCCTATTCCAACAGCAGAAACCAGACTGCTATGTTAGGACTAGGCCATCTCAATAATGCATGAGATTTACAGGTGCCTCTATGTGAGGGTCATAGAAGCCAGGGTGCCAAACAAGGAACCTTTTAAATTGGCCAGAGGGGATCTCCCCTAGTGTACCACTCACACAATTACTGACCCTGCCCACCTAACCCTGTGGTGAGTGGCTAGAGGGCTCCCTCAGGCCTCAGTGTTGCTGTTCTAGAGCCAAGCCTGGGGAAGCTCAGCATTTTGGAAGCAAAAGCACCCTTGGGTAGGAGTACCTGAAGCAGCAGGCTCACTCCATCCTGCTCTGCATAGATTTTATTGTATGTATATGAGCCAGAGAGTCATATCTAAAGATTAGAGTATTTTTTGGAGAAGAAACTTATTTATAGTGTCTCTGATAACTGAGCCCCTCATAACTTTAAATATTTCACACAAAAATAGTTATTTTCAGAGGAAAAGTATGAAGGTGCTCAGTAAGAACTGTGATGACTCTCATAGCTACATTTTCTCACAGAATAATTCTCTTACACAGTAAGGAGTGCCTTGTGATTGAGGTACTCTTGATCTGAGAAACGCAGGTTTGGTAGAGAGCTCTTAACTTCACTTTCCCGTATCTTTGATGTGTACTCTTGCTGTTGAGGATTTCCTTTCAAGAGGAAGTGACAATGCCACTTCCTTTTCCAGCTTAGTTTCAGAGAAAACAATGGTATCACTACACATTTTGTTGTCTCTTGGTCAAGATACTTGGAGAAAGGTGTAGTCTATGGAAACAAACGCCCAGTCTAGTGGGAGGTGTCCCTGCCTATAGCAGAGGGGTTAGAACTAGATGATATTAAAGGTCCCTTCCAACCCAGACCATTCTATGATTCTATGATCTGCAGAGAAGTGGAAAGGCAAGGTGGCCAGTAGCAGTTACCCTCTGCCAAACAACAATGGTCATTGTTATACTGAGATACAGTATACATTTGTACAGATACAATTGTACATCTAAGAAGTGAGTGGCTGATGTTCTGCTCATCAGCCACTCCTTAAATGTACAATTCCAGATGATCTAATGCATAAAGTGAGCCTATATATTGCTGTGTCTTAAAGGAATTTTCTTAACTCAAGCTGAGTTTTCACAGAATATTTCTTGCCCCTCCCAAAACAACAACAACAAAACAGTAATTAAACAAACCAAGAAAAACAGAAGGAAATCCAAACCACTTATCTCCTACACTGGAAACCTAAAAAAAAAGTCATTTTGCTTAATTCCTAAGTAGTCATTACTAAGGCCTAAAGATTTCTAAACTGTTTCAATTTTGAATGTTTGGGGTCTCAGTTTGGGAGGGTTTTTTTTTCCTTATATTTCATGGGTTTGTTTCTGTTTCACCTATTTTTATTTCAATATTCTTAATTTACCTGGTTTCTACAGGTTTGCTGGGGGTTGTCACCACATCAGGTTGAAGGAACTCAACTTGCAAGCTTGCCAAATTGCATTCTTATCTTTGATTCCAAAAAAAAAAACCCACCAAACCAACGCAACACTTTGAAGACAATATCCCAAGATTCTCTTTTCTTATTGTATTTGGCTATAAAAGACTGCATTAAATATTAACATTTTTGATGGGCTTATTTTCTGCAAAACTTCTATGGACTTTAGAGAACGTGATATTGAAAATCTAAATATTTTGAGAAATGAAATCTTTTATAGCTGAAAAAATATCTATTTCATATTCTATTAATGATCCATGGGATGGAACACCTCTCCTACAAGGACAGGCTGAGAGAGGAGCTGTGGCTGTTCAGCCTGGAGAACAGAAGGCTCTGGGGAGACCAGAGAGTGGCCTTTCAGTATCTAAAGGGGAGCTAGAAGAAAGAAGGGGACATCCAGTTTAGCAGGGTCTGTTGTGATAGCACAAGGGGAAATGGTTTCAGACTTAAAGAGGGTAGATTTAGGTTAGATATAAGGAAAAATTTTTATACAGTGAGGGTGGTGAGGCACTGGAACAGGTTGCCCAGAGATACGATTGATGCCCCATCCCTGGAGACATTCAAGGCCAGGCTGGACCAGGCTCCAAGCAACCTGATCTAGCTGTAGATGTCCCTGTTCATTGCAGGGGAGTTGGACTTTAAAGGTCCCTTCCAACTCTGAATATTCTATGATTCTGTAATTCTATTATGTTTATATCATACTCCCAGGTCCTGTACAATAAAATTGCTCTGCAAGTCTCAGCATATACTTCCTTTTTTTTTTTTTTTTTTTTTTTTTTTACATGAAGCACATGTTTTGTTTTCATTAAATCAGAGAGTGAGAATCATCTACAGAGCAGATCCTGCAGTCAGGAAGAGTTGCCCCCATAGAATATGAACAGCCTGGTGCTTGGGCAACAGTGTTTGCTGGGGAGTCCAGATAGCAGAATCACAGAGGATGTGGAAGGAGGGAAGAAAAGAGCATAAGAAGGAGGGAAGAAAAGCCACACAAAATAGTAGAAATAACAGAAAATGAAACAGAAAGTAGGGGAGATAAACAGAAAAAAAGACAGTACAAAGAGCAGGCAGTGACCTTACAGCAAGGCATACCTTATTAATGGGAAATGCTGTTTAGATATGTAGTTAATTCTATTCTGGAATCAATTAATTCTCTTATCAGGCATGAGAGAGAGGAAATTCAAGATGTCATGAAGCAAAACATGCATTTTGCTGGGACAACTGCAAGGTACAAAAGCCAGGCTAGGAACTTTTGCCTTTGAGCAGGATTGGGAGTGGAGAGACCAAGCTGCTCCTCTGGTTCCTAAGGAAGAAGGATCAGGGCATGGGCACCACCAGCAACAGTTTGGGCACTAGTCCTGAAATTTAAAGATGTGATAACCAGATAGAAGTGTTTCTGGCCCACTTCCATTCGAGAAGGCCAAGGTATCGAGGGTGAGGCCTTCACGTCTTGTACTTGGATGAATGTTTAGGCCGTGCTGGCAGCATCCCAGAGTAAAGGTCATGATCTGCTTGAAATTAAAGTCTGGTCTCAGGACAGCTCTTCATGGAGATAGCAACCTCACTGCAGTCTTAACAGGAAGGTCAATACATAAAAGGGACATCAAAACTAAATTACTCCTGAAGGTGCTCCCCCTAGGCTGAGATTAAGGGATATGACTGATGCCTTGTTCAGCGCATGCAATGCTTCACACTACTGACAGCCTTGCTTCTCTCATGTACGTGAAAGAAGCTTAGAGGAAAGCATTCCAACATTTTGGAGTATTAATGTAATATATAATATTCCAACATTTTAGAATATTAATATCAGAGTCCTGCTACAGTTGCTAGCAAACTGCATGCACTGGCCAGACAGCTTGCAATACATGTCCTACCATGCTCTTCACCCCATCTGACATTCTGCTTATGATTTATTACACAATGGTGATGCTTCATTTAGGGTTTCATAGAGATGCACACTGTGTCTTACCAGCCACACAACAATCCCACATAATGAATGAATTGCTCCTAACACCTAATTGCTTTCAAAATTTGTTCCTGACTCCTGTATGCCTGGCATCAAGAATAGCTCCGTGGATCCCTTTCTCCATATAATTAGACAGAAAGCTAAAAATCTTTCACAGAGGTGCAAAACTAGAGAGCACACGATACCTCGCAGTATTACGTAACACAACACAAAAAGGTTATTAACAAGCAACTCAGATGAACTCAAAACATGATACGGCGGTAAGCTGACCTTTGCAAACGGTTGCTACGCTGGCTCTGCAGCATGTACTTGGGCTGCTCAAAGCACCCACTGTAAGGCTGAGATTTGCACCATACCCTTGTGCAGTCTTTGAGTGCCTTATGCTGCTCAAGAACGAATTTCTCCCACCCCTCGACAGGTATGAAACTGAGGCTCACAAAGACATTGTCTTAGAAAGGAACTCCACACGCTTTTGCAGAAACATAATTTATTGTAGCTAAGGGAATGAGGGAGTATCATTCCTGTTTAAGAAGTTTCCTCTCTTTTATTAAAATAGATCTAAGACAATATATCAAGAACAACAGATTGGAAAGAAAACCTTGAAAATCCCAAGCAATTGTAAGATTTTGCACCTGATCAGAAAAGATCATATGTACCAGCCAATTCTTCCACAAATCAGGCTATGTAACATTTGATGTTACATATGCAGTAATGCAACATCACCTTAAGAACTGTCAGTTATGGTTTGGGAAGCACAGGTTGTTGTCATTTGCCATAAAGCACAGCGATGCCCAGAATGCCATCTCCCACTCCGCCTGTGGGGGGACTTGCTGTATCTGTAGGCCCAGAAAACAAGATTCCTTGGGATGTTCTTGCCTTGGAGATTTTGTCAAGTGGATCTTCTTACTGACACCTGAACCCAGGATGACCTTACACCATGCGGGCACGCTAGAATTTCACACGACTCACCCCTGTAGGTATTATATAATCTGAAGCCAAAATATCAGGGGAATTTGTTGCCATATAAATTCAGGTCCTTATTTTGCAATGAGCACTTAGAGGGCGAGCTCTTACACACAGCACAGCCCTTCTGCCTGGTGCGGGGCCAGCGTTTGGGTCTGTTCAGTCCCACGAGCATATCGTGCTCTGGCTATCTGACACATTAACAAGTAAGGATTAGATCAATTGCCATCAATTTCTCTCCATAATACACAGTAAAAAAATGGGAAAATACACATAGTAGAAATAAAATATTAATTCAGCACATTAATTAATGTGTTTTCCTCTCACTGTGCTGGCATGCATGCCCACATTTCAGTATTGCCCCAAACCATTTGTGCTCACAGGCTGCTTTCCACACTATTAGTTAAATTAATAGATGATTTTAAGCACCACTAGAGGGCACAGAATTATAACGATATTTCTAAGCGGATCACCAGGAGTACAGCAGGAGCAGAAGTTCACTCATTTTTGTAGTTTATTATACACATCCCCAGTTTATAGCCTTGATCCTCTCACCAGCAATGCCTGTGTGTGGTTCTGTGACAGTGCGTGGTCACAATGCTGCCCGTGGCTGACAGGGATGGGGACAGAGATGAAAGACAGGGATTGGGATGGGGATGCAGGGTGGGGATGGGGACAGGAATGTGGGACTGGGACAGGAACATGGGATTGGGACAGGGACATGGCATGGGGGACAGGGACATAGGATGGGGACAAGGATAAGGGACAAGAACATGGGATGAGGACACGGATGTGGGATGGGGATGCAGGACTGGCAATGCGAAGTGGAGGCTGCCCACCCCACAGAGCCCCCGCAGGACCATGCACACCCCAGCTTGATGATACAGTTCTGGTTTCTGGAACTTGGGCATGCATCCTACAATATTAAATTCCACTGACTAAGGCCAGGAGAAGGACAGCCTAAGCCCGGCACTGAGGCCTGGCTGGTTTGAGGCGTGCTGTGCTGCACACACTGTGCTGTCAGTGAGGACAAAAACGAACCTTTGCATATCAAAACAGAGAAATGCAAACAAGTGGTAAATGAAGGATTAACTAACTCGATTTACAATTCAAAGAAGGAGTAGATGTGTGCCACTGGAAAGCCTAAATATTAATAGGGTTGCTGTGGATACTTAAAGCAACTCCTTAACATTGCTCTGACATGTGTGCTCTTTCTGCCATGCTGTACCACAAGAGCGAGTGGCCGCTGAAGCTCATGTGAGACAGTTCCTGTGTGCAGCTGCCTGCTGGGAGGAGGAAGTGCAACGAAGAAAGGAAGAAGACAAAGTTCTCTACTTAAAGACAGCTGACTGGGGGGCTCGGGGGGCACTGCTGATGTCTCCATGTTGGTTTAAAGAGGCACAAGTTAATGCCATCATCTGGAACTTCACTGCTTCTCTTCTGAAAGTTGGAGGTGTGTGTGTTAATCAAAGGCTTGAGAGCCTGGCCTCTAACTGGCCACTATAAAGAAAAAAAACCCGAACATTTGATTGAATTTCAGAATGCGCATATTGATTTCCACAGAACACCGGAGCCCACATTACCACTTCCAATAACGCACCACGAATTAGCGCCCTATTTTCACGCGACAGCGCTCAAGCTGCATAACCAGTGCCACCCACCCTTCCCAATAAGCCGCCTCCGGGACTCCTGCGTGTGTCCCGCACCTCGGAGGCGGGGGGGCACCGCCGCGCCCCAGCAGCGAGCGGCGGCCAACAGGGGCGCGGCGCCGCGCGGGGAGGCGCGGAGTGGCCGCGCCTGCGGCGTTGAGGGGTGGATTATTTTTTTATTTTTTTTTTTCCCGCGAGCTCACCTTGATGCGCCGGGGCGTTAAAGGCCCGCTCTCGGCAGGGGGAGCTTTGTTTGCTCGGCGCTGCTCGGGCGCCGCTGCGCTCCGGACGCACCGCGCCGGGGCCGGAGCCGCCGCGCGCTGGGAGGGAACGGCGGACCCGGGTAGCCCCCGCCGCTCCCGGGATTTGCTCGCTCGGGGCCGGGGAACGGTGGAAGAGCCGAAGCGGAGAGCGGGACCGCGCCGGCCCCTCGGGGGGACTCCCGGCGGCTCTCCCGCGCCGGACCGGCCGCGCTCTCCGTCCGCAGCCAGCGGGATCCCGCCGCCGGCCGAGCCGCTGCGAGCCGTCGCACTTTTGGGACTTTCTCGGACTTAAATGGACATCTGTCGGGAGCGCGCCTAGCCCGCGGGCGCCGCGTCCTGCCCGCTGCCCGCCGGCGCCGACTTTCTCCGCCGCTCGCAGCGGGAGCGGCAGTTCACCCGGCCCGCCCTGAGCGGGAGAGGGGCGGCGAGCGGCAC
>NC_034411.1:81854914-81989806 GCF_002078875.1 Numida meleagris | reverse complement strand
CCCTCGCGCCGCGTTCGCCTCTCCACGCGTGTGCGGTCACCCGAGGTGCGCCCGGCTGGGGGGACGGGGGAGCGCTGAGGGAGAGCGTCGGCTCTGAGACCGCCCGCCCTGCCCTCTGCTCTGTGACATTTCTGCGCTTTTTCTGCGCGAGTGACTCCTCCTTTCGCTTCTCCTCGCTTCGAGGAGCGCGGCGCTGACCGCGTCCTGTTGCTGTCACGGCTGTGAAACTCGGACCGATTCCCCCGCGGTGTTCCTCAGCTCTCGGCGGTCTCCGCTGTTCGGGGCTCCGGCACCGTCCGGGGGAGGGCCCGCGGGACGCGGAGCCCTTCGCCGGGGGATGGGGACCCGAGCGCGGTGTGGCACGCAGCGAGCGCTCCTTGCCCAGCGGCAGGGTAGTCCCGATCCCCGCCGAAGGGAAACGCTCGGAGGTGGAACGGTGCTCCGCCGAGAGCACGGCGCCGTGCTGCTCTGCGAGATGCTCCACGGCCGCCCTGACCGGGGAGAACCAACCCGCTGCGGGCGATACGCGGCAGGAACGGGCGTAGTACTGTCACGCATTCAGCACGAGGGTTTGTGGCTGCTCGGTAGAGCAGCCGCTGCCGTTTGGCTGTGCAAATCAGATACAGGCTGAACTTTCTTCTCGGAGGGCATTAGTTTGGAACGTTGTGGCGCTTGGGTTCCTACAGGTGTTATCCTGTAGGCAGTGCGTAGGGAAGGGCGTGAGGATCGCCGCGCTGCCGAGAGCTGTCGCACTGCAGTGCCATGGAAAGTCCATAAATTGCAGTTTGGGATCTTTCTCTTTGATATCACCACGAAAACCATTAAAATGAATAAAGTTCAGGCTGGAAATAAAGTTGACGAGTTTAAACCTCCAAAAAAAAAAAAAAAAAGTAAATTTCCAAACAGAGTGAAGTCATGACACAGCAGCACTGTAAACAAGGAAGATCGCCAGCTGCCTTTAGATAATTGCCTGCATGGAATGGGTGCCAGTTTTAATTTTTAATTGCAAATTGCAATTTTGGCAGCTGAAAATGCCAACATTCTATCTTTTATCTGAGCAAATCTGCGTGAGAGAGCTCGAAACATTGCTGTAATGTAGAGGTGCCTAGTGATGCTGTTACCTTTAAGGGTCTGTGATGCTACAGCTCCCGTTTTTAAGTCACGCTTGGAGTTCCACTGGATATCAATTTGTCAGACATCTCCATTGCTGGTCTATCAATTCTTTTAATGTATTTCATTAATTCTGATTTAATGACTGCCAGATATTCAGATAATACTGTTGGTGTTCCTGGCTCGCTTTTTCCATCCACCTGATCAAATACAAGTGCGTCTTGGAAAACCTTCTCCCTGACAGGGTCAGGAAAAAAAGAAGTCTCGAAATAGCTCAGAGTTGCAAAGACATTACCACGTATGTGGATGAGATGTCCGCTGCTACTGCTGCTAAGCTATTCTTGACTCCACAGAGCCCGTTATAGCTTGGCACTATTTCTGCTCCAGGAATGAATGGGCAATCTGCTGTAAGCCCAACGTCTAGATCAGTGTTCTCCTGAAATGAAGCTCACGCTCATATGCAGGGCTGAAATAGCCCAAGGGTGCTTTCAGAGTTTCAGTCTGAAGTCTGAGACTTGTGGGTTTATTTTGGCCTGCCTGTTGCTTTTGAAATGAAAAGGGGAGAATTAAGCACTGGTTACAAGTAAGAAACGGTCTCCGTAGTGGTATTTTCATTTCTTGTTTCCATAGGGTAAAATGCTTGAGAGCTGAGGATGATGCCCACTTTGCTCTTATTTCTTCTTGTCCTTTCAAAGCGGAGAGAAAATAACATAGCCACCTGAGGGGAAAGTGTTGTGACCTACATTTGGAAGCCAGTTGGTTAATTTATTTGTAAATACAAACTTGCAAAATGCTGCCAGAGGCAGCTGCTCTGCAAACTTTTGCTACCAGCTGAACAATTTACTCTTGAGCGTGGCCCTTTGACTTCAGTATAATTGTGCTGGGTTGTAGCGCCATAAATTACACGTTCCTTTCTGTGTTTCTCAGTAGCTCTTTGCATAGCAGCCCTAGTTGAAGTCTTTACTGCACGTACCACAGTCTTCTGTTCTTACTCATTTAGGAACACTTAAAATATGTACGCTTATGAAATCAGAAAAGAAAATTCTACCATTTATGAGTAATGAGTCAGTAACTTAAACTCTGGCTAATTAAGTATTTATGCCACACCACATCACCTACACGTGGAGTATGTACATATTTAATGCATGTGGAGGTGTGTTAGAGTGCTGTAATAGTCTGACTCCTTAGAATCGTTGTCTTGGGATGTCGTAGGATTTCTTTTTGTCATTGCTGTTGTTTATTTAGATTATTTTTGGTTGTTTGGATTGATAAGAAAGTGTAGACGTTGCCTTAGAAGGATCAAAGAGGAATTCCAGATTTGTTGCAAATTTAACTCTGGGTTTCATCTTCAGCTGTCGTAAGGATTTTGTATTGTTTTTATTCTTAATTAACATTCTGAAAAAGAAGTAGCACGAGAAGTTCAGAAGAAGTACTACTCTTTGATACTGTTAGTTGCGTAAGTTTCCTGATTTAACATGTTGTATTTATTTCAGGAATAATAAAATTTCTGTTTCTTACTGACTTCTTTTTAATAAATTATGTGCAAAAGTCTTTCACATTTGTCATGGCAATGTCCTTATCGTTTCAAAGCCATCACCTTTTGCTCTGGAAGCTTCTGAATCACAAATTGCAGGGCCGGGTGCCTATCACTTTGCATGACCTGTGTTGATGTTTCCATGGGCCTCCTCTACTGGCCATTGCTGGAGGAAATAAGATACAGGGCTAGATGAATGTATGACCCAGTATGATCATCTTCTCGTCCTTTTGCATTCTGGATGGAAAAAGGCTGGAAAGTGATTTCTGAAAAAAATCTAGCAATGCCATCAGAAATTTAACTAGCTATTTTAGCTTTCCATATCTGCTTTCTGGACATCTTTTACTAGTGATCAGATGGCCACTGAACAGAAGTGTCTTTGCATCTGAGCTAACAGTGCTGCATCATGTACTGTGCTATGAGTATAATTAGGGAGATTCCACACTCTGGTTAGAAACACAGTAATGTGCAACCCTAAATACTTTCCTAGTAGAAAGCAGTAAAAATGATTCTGTCTCTTTATTTTATCCATCTACAGGCATCTAATGAATTCATTCCGGGTGTTCTGTAGGTAGAACTGTGGCTTTTACCTTTTTGAGTACATTTCAGAGCCAGGGCCTGGTATTCTTAGGATAACAACGTATTTTTATTTATTTAAAAGACAAATATCAGTATGATATTTACAAATAGCAAGTGTTAGCAGAGTTGACAACGTAAATGGTGTGGCAAAGCCACATTAGTCTTATTAGGTGCTGAGGAGGTAAAAATTCAAAGGTCTGTAACTGCCACCTAAAGGTTAGTAACCGTTTTCTTTCCGGCAGTGAATTACCGTGAATACTGTGGTGCACTTCAGTATAAATCCACAGGAATTTGTTCCACCTGAGGCAGTCCATGATTCTGTATGTGTGCATATTTCTCCTTGAAGCATTCTTTGGAGAGGATCCCGGTATCTTTCCAGTCTAACTGGAAGACATACTCTTCCCATTCATGTCAAACAGTGTTTGTCTGGACAGGTCTTGAACTTTGGTGGATGGAGGTGCCACAGCCCTGCTGAGCAACCTGCTGCAGGCCTGCATGACCCTGCTGTTGAAAACAGAGAGTGTGAGGTGGGGGAGAGTTGACCTGAACCTCTCAAGTGCCCATTTTTGTACCATCTGGCACTGGAACACATGGTTTCTTTATCCTTGTAGTTTCTCTTCCAGGAGCTGTAGGCTGCTTGAGTTGCTGTGAGCTGCCAATCAACTGGTAGATCACCCTCTTGCTCCCACTCCAGCTCCCTCAACCGCTATGTGAGGCACATACTCAAGGCCCTAGGCCTTCTTGGTTGCTCTCCCAGGTTCTGCTCATCCCTTGTCACTTCACCTGGCAACTGGATGCCTCAATGTGAAGCCATGCAGAATAAAGGAGAACAATAACTTTCCTCACCTTTCTGTCCCTGTTTCTCTAACATAACTGTATGTTGCTTGCCTTATCTCTGGTAGGGGTGTGCTTTTAGTTTGTACTGACCTGCTGTGTCCATAGTAACTCCAGAGGCCCTTTTCACCGGTGTTGCTGGGTGCCCATATGGATGCATGTTGTTTGTTGTGGGTTTTTTTTGTCTGCACCAGATGCAGAGCTCTACTCTTCTCGTAACTGAACTTCCTAAGTTTTTATGTTCACTTCCTATATGCTCTTGTGCAGTGCATTTCACTCATACTCTAGCCACACAGATACATCAGCCTTCAAAGCTTTTTGTGCTTTCTCTGTGATCATTAGAGAAGATGAAATGGGCAACAAGGCTTCATTCCTGTGCTTTCCTGCCGTTGTTCATGGGTAGCAGTCCTTTCCTGGAACCCTGTCGTGGGCGCTACATAACTTCTCTTTTTGTTCAGTTTTTGTTGGAGAACTGTTGTTCATGTGAGGATCTTCAGGATTGGCAATGTCTGTCATGTGATGTGCATAAGAAGTGGTTTTCACTCACCTCAGCAAAATATTGTTTCACATTTTACTCTTCAGGCTTGATTTCTCCAGGTCCCTCATTTATACTCGCCTTGCTTTCTGACTTAACAGTAGTGGTCCAGGAGAAATAATGCTCTGCCATAAAAATCAAAACTGTTCCTCATCTTCCTGGAAATAAGAGAACAAAAGGTTTACTTTGAGAAAGTCACCAGGACTGGGACTGGTGAAAGTTTACGCACGTGGGCTTTCTTCTATTTATCCTAATGTTTATTTCTCAAATGAGATGATTGAGTTGTGTATGTGGTTAATGAGGCGGATCATGTAGTACATTAGTATGTGTCTTTGGCAGTTTTAAATAAATGTACAGCCTGAGTGGAGTCTTCTCCATCTCTTCTCCTACTGTACTCGTGATGTGAGTTAGACATTTCTTTGTGGCTGTAATTTCCCCCCTCATTTTATAATCTTACACTTAGTATTGTGTTGGGGGGTAACAATTCTACCTTTTATGTGTTTTTCTTTCTTTGTCAGTCTTGGAAGTGACATTTCTTATCTTGCTTATTGAGCGTCTTGTATGAGGTGAGGACTCTTGATGAACTTTTTGTGGCCTCATATAGTGAGAAATATTGCCTGGAATGATAGATTTTGGCCAGGGGTAGGATGATGTACAAATATGCTGTGTGGCATTAAGTATATGCTGTCGCAAAGGAGTAGCTGCTTTAGAGAATGCCTGGAAGATTTTAGGAAGATTTTAATTGCCTGTGAGATGCTGTTTGTGCGACAGATTTGCACGGGAGATTCTAGGCGATGGCTTAATAAGCTAGGGACCTTTTCTCTTTAATAGTTTCCAAGTTTCTGCAGTATTTGACTTTATAAAGTGAAAATAAATGTCATTATATAGTTGGGCAGTTGTGATGGGCTTTCAGTCCTCCAAATTTGACTATATTTTTAATAGCTATTCATCCAATGTTGTTTGTGGTGAATTAAGTTTCTTGAATTGGATAAAAGTAGAACCGAGCTAAAAAAAAATCAATAACTTCAAATAACTTCTAGCATCAACCAAATGGAATACCAGAGATCATTCCGTCTTTAATAATTCATTCACTATTCATTAGAATAATCATCATTGATATATTTACCAGTACTCATGAAAACGAAGGGAAACTTTTTTTGATAGCCCTAGTGAAATGGAAAAGCACATTCTGTAATGTTATTAATGTTTTAATGGAAAAAAAGGGTTACACGGGGAAAAAAAAGTACTTAGTCCTGGACAATGTAAACTTCCAACACTGAAAACTCAGTGCTGTAGGGTGGTTGTTTCTTAATAACTCACAGACAAAACTTAATTTCCAACTGTTTTGTATGGTCATATTTCTGTTACCATAACTTTTAAATCTGATGAAAATTAATGACATTTCCCACATATTGCAGTTGAAGGAAAACTGAGTCGTCTTCACGCAGGTAAAATAAGAAGGAGTAGAACACAAAAATAGTACTATGTAATGAAAAATCTTTAACATATAAACATAATGGCTATTATTTGCGTCTTTCTTCCTAATAAGACAGATGTGTTTTTTTGTTGTTTTTTTTTAAACCATAAGTCTTGCTTTTTCCCTTTGCAAACCATTCACACAACAGAGCGTGCATTCTTATTTTTAATGCTGGTGTACTGAGATTTGCTTTTTGTTTGTGTATTATGTATGATTTTCCCTTTCTGTTTTCTGAGAGAGATGTTACTAAGAGTTTGATTTGCAGGTTTCCTGTAAGAGAGCAGATTCTGATTGCCCAAGGGATTGCCACTGCAGCACAATTAAGGCAGAAAATTCATCAGCTGTTTCGTTTTATCAATTGCAAAGTATTATTAAGCAGTTGCTGTGCTTATGTCAAAGCAAAATTTCTTTAAAATATCAATTAAAAGTTCAGAGTCTGTCTTACAGTTCATCTGTACTTGATCAAGATGTGTGTTCAATTTTCCGTGTAACAGCAGATTTATCTTTTGTTAGCTGTCTGAGTTGCAGTGTAATTGCGTTACAGGAAACTCAGCAAAACATTCATCACTTTGGGCACTGAAGTGTGTAGTCTTAGGCACTGCATTCTACTTGAAAGAACATGGGGGTACTTGTTAGTATGTGTGGCTGGGTCTGGTGATTCAGAGGGCACAGTGCTTAGCTACACATACCTGAATTTCTCTCCTTGGCCTTCATCCAAGAAGATCTTCAGGCATAAACGTGCATATTTTCCTTTACAGAGATGGACACAAATATGTACGTAAGCATTTTCTCGAGGAGTGATGGATTTTCAAAGGCATTGAATACCTACTTCCTTTAATTATTCTATTGTGCCTTCCATGGGTAATTCAATTTTTTCTCTACAACTTGTATCAAATGAAGTTTAACAAATGAATCATGCTCTTAAACTGATTAGGAATAATGAAGAAAGGAAGTTCTGTACCTGCTCACTTCTTGATTTAAGCAGTATATTCCTGTTTGTCTTGGCTACCTTCTTGCTTTGGGGCTCCCTCCTTAAAAAGAAGGGAGCACATTAAGCCTTTCAGGAGTTTTTATGGAGTTTTAATTATTTTAATTTCAATATATCAAATGTCATAAGTAGCAACACACTGGTGACGAGTCAAACGTGACAAAACCAAGACAGTAAAATCCATCTGCTTTGAGAGGAAAACAATGTTGCACACGCCCTTTTTGAGATCATTCAGTCAGAAATAGCATCTAACTTCTTCTAGTGCATTAAATTTAATTGCTTTGTATGTCCTAAGCTCATCCATAACCATAGTATTTGAGAACTACCCATTAAACACAAATGCACAAATCTTCCTCTTCCGTATTCTGTTAACAGGGACGTGCTTAAAAGCTACTGCTCGCCCTTTTCTAAATGTACATCATGTGTGGATCCTGACCTGCCTGAGAGGGCCTTCTGGGGGAAATGAAGATGAAACATGGTGTTGTAGGTATTTCTGTGAGTTGTGGAGGTGGGAGCCACTTGTGTTTGACAGTGAGTTTGGAAACATAGAGCATCTCCCCAGGAGACCAGTCTGGATCGGCAACCACGTGCTTTTGATGGTGGCACTGCTGTGTCCTCAGAGCGTGACAGGTGGTGGCTCAGTGAAGCTGGTGTGAGCACAGGAGCTGGGATGGTGAGTGGGCAGTGTCCTTTCACGTGGCCCTGTGCGGGAGACGATGCATCGCTGCCAGGGCATCACACAGCCAATTTAGCAGCTTGCAAAGCACTTCTCTGCACCTGAGAAAGTTGTGCTGACTGAGGTTAGAAGTGCACTGTGGAGAAAACAAATCTCTGCATATTTTCTCATCTCTTTGCAGCTGATAATAGTTCCTGTGGAGTTCTTTCTGCATGTGTGCGTGTGTTGTATAAACCATCACCACAGAGAAGTGCATGTTCTTGATCTTTGTTGCTCTCAACAAAAAGATGCTTGTTGGTGGCAGGAAACATATAGCAGCTTGTGTAGGGAGGCAGCAAGCTCCCTGCTGGTAGCTGTGTGGTTGGCAGGAGCTGTGCTTGTGACTATGGGGTGCTCCTCAGTGCTGTGCCTGAGCCCCTCCTGAAGGGCAGCTGGGAGGCAGAACTTTCCATGCCCGTGGCCCCACCTGAGTGCTTTTATGAGCAATGTGAAGTAAGTGATGGTTCCTTTGAGGAGGTTCCAGGATGCTTCCTGTGCACTGCATGGTTAGTTGCAGTAAGGACAGGTGCGCATCAGTGATTTATTGAATTGCTAGTCTCTTTGTGGATGTTTCTCTCCTCAAGAAAATGTCCCATTCCTAAAAGCATCCAGAGACTGAAGACGAAGCAGAATGTAGAAGAAAAAGGGAGCAGCTTTGCTAACATCTTCAGGTGTTGTAAATTTTTATATAATAAAAAAGTTGTTCAAATAGATGTATTTCTCTTCCCCTTTAATCTTGGAAGCAATAGGTTTGACTTGATGCTTGGAGAGGCTGTCTGGAAAGAAGTGAGCCTTCCTCAGAGGTCACCCTGGCTGCTGACTAGCCTCGTGATTTGGCTGCCACTGATAATCTGTTTGCCAGAGCATTGAGGGATGCTTGTAGGCTGTGAGGAGGCAGGTGGCAATCCTGAGTTGTAAGTGCACTTGGGAAGGAATTTTGATTTTCATCCTGAAAACGCTCTTAGATGTACTTTCTAGTGGTATTCTTAGTAGTTAATAGTACTTTGATCATTTCCACTAACTGCTATCTAACTGAGCATTGGTAAAAGCAGTCTCTCAGTCAGGGGTGATAGTGAAACTCATCTTAGTAGAGGCGTTTTTATAAAGCTTCTGAAGATAACACTTGAGAAGTTCTTGTATGGAGGGCTAAAGACCTATCCTGAAGTTGCTGAAGCTGTTACATCATGTATATGCGGGCATTCCACATGAGATTTCACTGTCTGGAGATAAAGTATAGGGAGAGCCATGGTGAGAGCACTCATGGGAGTATACAGAGGAAAGAAACATTACCTAGATGGGAAAATTGTGTGGGAGAATGCATCTATATCTACTTGTCTCCACTTGACTGACACTCGTTATTACTGTAAAGTTAGAAACCTGTGTTTATCTTACATTATTAATATGTTTTTAATTGATATTTTTTTTCCCTTTCTGCTTTCTGTAGAGAGAAAGCTGAAGTACCAGTGTGAATCAGTTTATTAAATTTACATACAGGTAAAGCATGGTATTGATCCTTATTTTGTTTCCTGTTGAGTTCTCAACCCTGTGTGCATACCTGAGGAAATAATCAGTAGTATTTTTCTACATAATGAACATCTTGTTTACTACCTGTCTGTGTTTCTGGTCGCTTGTCCTTGCTAAATGTTGTTGTGTTTTGGGGGTCTCTGTATGTGCATGTGTTCTGGTAGCTAAAGTGAACATGAGAATCTGTTGACTTGTCATTCAAGTCAATTGCCAAGCGTTTATTTAGACTTAAAGCAGTAGCTTTCAGTATTTTTCTGTTTTATGATGTTTTAGGATGCATATTAACTTGATTTCTTATCCAGTTAGAATAACTACTGAACCCCAAACTGTGTGATCTGAGCACCATATACAGATGGCTTAAAACAACTACATGTGAGTGGTTTGAGAGAAGAGGACAAAGTGGGGTCCCAGGAGTTCAGCCCCATCTTGTGCATGAAACAATGTCAACGTTAGGGAAGACCTGCGGATGGACATCTGAAACTCCCATCCTTCTGAACGCCTTTTGGCTTGCTGAGAAATAGAATCCTCAAGGACGTTTTCTGCAGGAAGGAATTCAGTTGCTACAGTGCAGTCTTATTCCTGTCCAGGGAATTTCTCCTTGAAACTGTAGCTGAGTTAATGACATCTATAAAATATCAAAGACCTCTAAAAATACGACAAAATTAGATTGAGCGTTGTTATGGTTGCAGTTCATTAATGGGAAAGCTGGAGCTGAAGTATCCATACTAGACTGAAGTGTGGTATCACAGCAGTAAGAGTCAGAAGAGGAGTTTCTTTGAAAAATCCTTTGTGTGATTTTGCTATCCGCTATTTTTTTGCCTGCCCATATGTGTAAATTACTTCCCTCCAAGGAAAGGTCACAGTATTCTTTTTGGCTTGCTTTTATCATCAGCTTTAGAAGTTAATCATAAATAATATGATAGTGACTGAAAACTCAGATTATTAAGAAAGTGCAGATAGTGACATTTCAGATACATTTCTGAATTAAGATTCACGTCTGTATTTGAATTATATAATTGACTAGCAATCATTATTTAAGAAATAATATTTTACAAAATTGAGACTGTATTTTTACCATTAGCCATGGCAAAATTGTATTTTTCTCTGTCTTGAGTACAAAAGAGGCAAATCTCTCTGAGCTATGACTGAGATGAAAATGAGCCTGGATGAGAACACAAGCAGCTGAAAAGATTTTGAACTAAGTTAGAGAAGAGTCAGGCAAGAGAACTGCACTGTATTTTGATTTTGGAAATGGGATCAGTTTGCTCGTGAGGCCCACTCATCTCTCAGGACCTACGTTTAGCATCCAGCAGAGAACCAGAGTCCATCCCAGCACAGTGTGTGCTACAGAGCAGCATTCTGTGTGCATGCAGGGTGTTTGCTGTGTTCAGTCTCTTGCGATGGCTCAGTAACAAAACTTCTGTCTTCACTTGAGAAGAGAGCTGTGACTGACACGTGCTGTTGGTAGGTTGGGCTCTCACCAGGATGGATCTGTGCTCTCTTTTCTGAGGGCTTCCTTGCCTACCTCTAGAGGGTGTTCAGGTGACAGCAACAAATCACTGTGGATATGGTTCGTACTGTTTTCTGGCAGGAGGATAAACCCGTGTCTTGCAGTCTCCTTGTGTTTCAGCTCCTGCAGTAGCCTTAGGACTGGGCTGAGCGGATGCTCTGAGTGCTCATCACTGCAGCTCTGTAACGTCTGCCCTCAGCCTGGAGTTTGTTCCTAGGCTGTGTAGGGAAAAAGTTGTTCATCTTAGCTTTTGATAGCTAGCTGTACAAAGCATCTGGCTAGTTAATTATTATAATTGCATTTATGAGTAACAAAACCAGAAAGTACACTTCGCATGATTCATTAAGGGGGGGAAAAAAAAAAAAAAACAAATGAAACTGTTCTCTTTTAGTTTGTCTGGCAACCTCAGGAGCATGTGTTAGAAATGTTGTTCATTCAACAGTAAGCTATTAATTGCAGACTAACGTAGATGCATTTGTAACTTACCTAGCTTCAGTAAAGCTGTAAAAAAAAAAAAATTGTGGTGATACATTTTTTTTAATCAATTCTTGAAAATGATGCTTGCTTTGGCAGATACTGCATTGTTACATAACCTGGGAATTTCACTGCGTAACAATTTTGTGAAAGTTATGTCTCAAGTGGTTAATGAAAGCTCTTGCTGCATTATTTGGCTTTGCCTGATGACACTGAGATAGAGAAGTGAATGCCTCGTGGAAGGATAGGCAGAATGGCAGCATGGCTTCCCAGCACATGGCAGGGAGAACAGGCTGCAGGTGAGCTAACAGCAGCAAAGTGTCTCATGACTTTTTGAGACTGTCTACCAAACTTTCAAAATGATGTATAAGTAAGTTCTTCAAAAACAGGAGTGAATAAAGGATATTTTACTCTGTGATTTCGAGATGACATTTAAAATTGATGGACATTGTGCCCAGGTAGGCTGTGTCCCCTGTGTCTGCAGCTTCAGTTCTGTGCTGGATCACAGAACATGCTGTGTTTAT
Source organism: Numida meleagris (assembly GCF_002078875.1). Lineage (NCBI taxonomy): Eukaryota > Metazoa > Chordata > Aves > Galliformes > Numididae > Numida > Numida meleagris. Next base: position 81,978,002 of record NC_034411.1, on the reverse strand, counting down.
TAAGCAGTGTGCATACGCCATGGCTCTGGTTCTCTCATTTGTCCTTCTTGTACATCTGAAGATGTCCCGGAAAGCAAGAAGTGTGTGGCCTTTCTGTTCACACAGCCCTAGCAAATCCAAAGACAAGCCAGACTTCCCTGAATCTTCACCCTTGTTAGTTCAGGCACCTTCGTAATCTCTAAAGTCAAAACAAAGCAAATTGTCAGCACTTCTGTCCCGGGAAAAGCCAGCACTGCAAAAACATGGTTATTCCTTTTTTTGTGTGTGAATGAGTGTCTCAAGGTTCTTACTCCAACAGAAAATATCAAGAAAAGCTTCTGTGTCTTCTTACCAAATTCAGGTGTTTTCCAAAAAGCCATTCAAAGTGAAGATATTCAACTTTGAGTGTCTTTTTCGATTCTCTGCCAGCCTGTTCTTCTTGTTTGTACCTGGTTGCTTTCCTAAGGCACTAATGATCATTTACTGCTTCAGTGCTCTCTGATTAACTCCAGTCTCAGAGAACCACAGGACTGGAGCTGAATGGGTTGATAATGGCCAGACCTACAAGAGGACTCCATGGACATTGTTGAGGGGTAAAAGGAGAACAACTTTTGTCGCAGTGGTTTATGTCCTTTAAAATTTCAGCACACTGTTTTTGGCTTTCTGGAAACTCTCTGATGCATTCAAGTATATAACTATATAAAGATATATATATACACACATATATAAAAAAGTGCTGATATGCATTTCCATCCTCATTAAAAAAGCAGAGAACATGACTTACAGTTTGTTGAGTCAAACATTAGCACTTCTGCATAGAGAAGTCTTTAACACGTACAAATGACAAGCCAAATCCTAAAGCTGTTTACTAGCCGTTAATTCCAGTCTAAATCCAGAAGCCCTTACTCAAGCAAAAGACCACTGAAGTAATAGGATCCTTTATCTTAATAGTGCTGTATAACTTAAATTCTTCTCCAGCTTTCTATCAATCAGCACTGTTTTGTTGTGTTGTGCAGCTCACACAATGCTTGTGCTGCATCAACTTTGGCTATACGTGCTAACTCATATGGAGCTGCAATGGATCACAATATGCTTTTGGCAACGTTTTTGGATCTTTGCTGTAGCCATTTGCAACGAATAACAGAAATTGTGACAAAATGCCTTTCCTTTAAAGGTAGTCATTAAAATACTGCTACAAAAGTAACCATAGAGTTTGGAAAATGATGTGGTACAAAATAACATATTTTGCGACACACACTTCTATTTTTTTCTGAAAATGATTGTTCTTTTGCAGGCATGGGAATGTGGATACGTTCCTAATCTAAAATCAATAGGAAATACTTCAGTTGTTCAAATAGCTCTTAAACATATTTTAGATTGATAGCTGATTGTATATTATGTTTGCAGCCTTTGTGCAAAGCAGTGTTTAATAGCACAGCTTGCTGTATAATGAATATAGAGAAAGACTGTTCTTTATAATATCAATCTATAAAAACTCAATGTATTTATTCATATAATGCAGTTGATGTCAAGTTGCCACAGTGCTTAGAATTTATTGCCACATTGCTTGACACATAGCTATCAGCTGAAATAACTCCTTCAAAATTGCAGCTCAACCTCAAGATTTCCTGCTTCCTGTTTAGAAACTGACTTCACAAGCTAGTTGGATGGCTGAATTAGCAAGGATATAATGGTTCTATGGAAAGCAGCTGCTAACGGAAAGTTATCAGTATTGGAACAGGTTACTTACAGGATTTTCCTTCAATTGCTGTCATTATTGCCTGCATATGCAGCGGTTATCAGTGACTATAATTGCTCTATAGTTGCCCTGCCCCACTGTCTTACTGTCATATTCATTTTTAGCTTTCCTAAAATCTAGGCATAAAATATCTGGGGATTAATCTACTATTATGTTTTGTGTTTTGCCTAGCAATTTTGTGCAAGTTGCTAATTATTAGTGACTCTTGTGGTGTGAACACAAATATCCTCACATTCTCCTGATGAAACGCATTTTCTCTTGAAGTCTGTGGTACCAGTTTTGGCCCAATTGATTTGCGTATTTTTTTCCTCCATACTACTGTGAAAAAGAGACTAAAGTAAAATTGTGCCATGGTGGAGACGTTTCAGAGGGGAGACCTGAAGGAGAGTGGTTTCTGCTTGGGCCATCGCGTTTGTTGCCCCCGTGTCTGGGACCATTGTAAAGCACAGCACCCCACCTGTTAATGGCAAAGGTTAAGGTTAATGGCAAAGCGTGGGTGTGAATTGCTAACTACGTGTTTATATGCCAGCTCTGCGTTCGTCAGAGTTGGAAAGGGTTTCAGCCTGGCTTGAAGATTCTGTCTACAGAGAATGATTATTATCAAGCAAGAAAACTTGCATTTATAAAGATATAAACAGGTGATAGGCAACAACTGGCAGTCAAAGGCATCACAGCTTTAGCGCACTTACCCTAATGTTATGTTTAGTCTTCTCTTGTGACGTTCAGGGTTAGCATAGTTGATCCTCTGACTCGAAGTACACAAAGCCACAGTAATGATGATATTCTTAGCTGGGCTGAGGACAACTACTACCTTAAAAATGTTTCCTGTTGTGATCTTCTTCCTTGCGGTGTGTTGTGTGCCGATAAGTCACAACTTGCAGCTTGCGGTGTCTTATTGCTTAATTTAACCATAGCTTGCATGTCTTACGGTTTGATTGGCTGGCAAAGCATGCAGAAATTCTGAGTCAGATGCACCTATTTCTGGATGCCCAATATAATTAGGTGCAGCCCTGAAGCAACACGCTTTATGCAACTTTCCAGGCACACACAATGCAAAAATACACGTAAGGGTTTAAAAATTATTTGAAAAAAAAAATGCCATTTAACACCAAATTATGATTGTACTCATTCTGATGAGCCTTTTGGTAAAGATGAGGTCCTGCAGCTTTTAAAAAGTTATAATTTTTATACATATGAAATGTGCCAGCTGGACATTCCTGGAAATTCAGGTGTCCTGTATAGAGCCAGCCTTGTTATTAAAGTTCACGACTTTCTGTGCTACTTTTCTTTAGTCCTGGGGCATGGCTTTTGAAAGGGAGTTTTGTTTCTGTAGCCTTGTTTGCATGATCAGCTTGCTAGAAAAGTGTGCCAATTAGTGGCACTGCCACTGGATGCCAGCTGAAAACAGGGCTGAAAACAGCTGCTTGTGTTCCAGGGGATACAGGAATTATGCAGTACTGATAATTTTTGGCTCCAAACAATTGAGTTTGGGTCTGTCACCAGCAGAAGGGAGTGAAAAACTAGAACTGTCTTGCTGAAAAGGATATGAAAGAAATATTTCCTTATATTAGGAGACTAAGGCTTTATTGAACAGTTTGAGTCTAAACTGCCTGAAATGTGATTACGTGCTTAATTACTAGTGTGTAAATAATGGAGTAAAATCCTCATGGGTTGTAATTGAGGTACACCTGTAAGCAATTAAGTAGAACAGTTTATAAAATTGATTTATTGAAAATAAAGAAAATATGTCAATTCTCACAGCACAAAATCACACACCTCCATGTGCTGAAAATATTGCCTCCTAGGAGAATCAGATATAAATCTGGAAGTAGATTCTGGTTTCTCTTTCTACCATTGCTTTATCTGCTTCATTTTTAGCAGTAGAAATAGAATAGCAGGAATAGAGACCTTCCAAGGTCATGTAGTCCATCTGCCTGACCACTTCAGGGCTAACCAACAGTTTCAGCATCTTACTGAGGGCAATGCCCAAACCTTATGTACAATTAAGGTTATAATTTTAATTACATATAATTAAAATTAAAAATACACCGTTTAATATAAATACACTGCAGAACTGTATTAAGTAGTTAATGCTAGGTAATCCCATTTCATTTGTTTAAAATACTTTTTATAATCTGGTTAAATACATAACAGAGGTAAGTGTGTTCCTGAAAATTCATTAAATAGCATGAACAATGTCTTAGTTATCAAGAATGGAAAAATGAATTAATGCTGGAGCCACAAGGAGTAGAAGTGTAAAGCTGAAGCTGAAATTTCAGGAAATTGCTGTGGTTTCTTGGTTTATTTTTAAAAATGGAGGAAATCTTTCCACTACTTTTAAATAAAGATATCATTTTGAAAATCATACACAGTAAGTTTCTTAAAATAATACTGATGTGAGTGAGTGTTTATCCCTTGCTGTGTAGCTTTTGAAACTGGCATTTTTTCCTGCTTTTTAACCTTCTCTGATGTTTTTCTTTTGATCTGCCCAACATACACTGGCTAGGTGTGCCAGTGCTGTATGAGTGTCTTTAACTGTGGCTTAACGCTTCATGTGGAATGCAGCCCAGAATTAACTCCCTCCAGTGGTAGAAGCACCAAGTGAATTGATTGCCACAAATTGCAGAACCACCTTAGCGTGCACCCATACAATTAACTTAGAGGTTTTATTCGTATGCAGGTATGTATGTTTGTACAAAGACGCTGTTGAACACAGCAACTCCTGATCATGAGATGAAATAGTGCTTTTTCCTATCCACACCACTGAGAATTAACTTGCACCACAGCTGACTGACTGAATCTGTCCTGCTTTGTACTTGTCTGTGGGCCTCTTCTAGCATGATATGGTGGCCCACTAGCCCTTTGACATAGTCTGGGTGGGTTGTTTTTGGTCCCAGGTATCCAAAAGAAATGGAGATCTGTTACAGCCCACCAGAATGGTGCTGTTTTTTTTTTTAAGTGTGGAACTTAAATCATGTGTTTTATGACTTAGTGAGTAATGTATGATTGTGTCTGATAGTTGTGTGTCTGTGGTGTATGCTGTAGGATAAAAAGAGCTGATCTGTGGCCGCTACATCCTTCTAATGTTCTTATTTCCGAAGATAAAGGTAGTTATAAAATACTGATAAATGCTGTTTTAAAACTTTAGAAACTGTTAAAGAATTTTTTCAGGCAGACTCTCAGCTTTAACATTTCATCGTCTGCCTTCAGCCCTCCAGGAATCCAAAAAAGTTGCTGAATGGGTGGTGGCTTCTGAAACTTGGTGAGCAAGGGCGCTGTGATTTAAAACCATGGGAGCTGTATGTGTAAGCATGCATTTCACCCTCTTCTAGACTCAGACTTTTATGTTCTTAGTAATACTTCCAATTTGCAGCCTAGTGTTTTCCAGTGCCCTTGTTGTAAGGCAGCCAAGGATCATGCTACTGTGCCCTACGGGAGAGCCTAATAACCAGTGTCCCAGCTGGCTGCAGCACGTGGTTGGGCTTGCAGTGTACACCAAGGAGACTGGCTTTTGCTTTCACTGTTATCAAGGCACAGGTCTTATCCCTCATTACTGCAAACATAGCTCTATACTATGGAACGATCAATATTTGCAAACCTTTAGCGAGCCAGCTGCCATTGTGCTGGCTCTTCCAGGCTCCCTGTTCAATCACATTGGTGATGCAGACATCCCAGCTGGATCTCATTCCTCCATATATTATTTGCATGCTTCTGCCTGAAGCCTCGTGTACCTAAATAATGTTTTAGAAGTGTACTGAATTCTCTAGCACACAGTAAAAAAGGGGGGATTACTCCCTTCATATGTGTTTCTATATTAATATTTAATTATAACTTTTCTACCGTGATATTTTATCTTAAGGACTTTTAATGAAAAGCACGCAGTCCAGCTACCGATTACAGTATCTGTGGTCTTTATATAAATATACAGTATGTTTGGACTGATAAATAATGAGTGTAGTAGTGTTTTTGTGTTTAGCAGTAGTACTTTTAACCTCTTTAATTTTATCTGTGCTCAAAATACTTCTAAGATAAAGAAGCCTTTTTGTTATGTGAGTAATCAGAGGATAATTCACAGCAAAGTTGCTGTTACAAGTCAGAAATATTATCCAGGTTGTTTAATGTTTGACAGCTTCTTGTTGAAAGAATGCAAATGAAGCTAGGCAGTAAGTGAAGACAAGCTGATGTTACACTCTGGGGCTGCTTCTTTTAAATTTGGCTTAAGGCATAAAATAACAGCTTGAGAAGCCAGTGCAGCAAGCACTAACTTTTCATTTAAAGCTGTCACGTTTTTAAACATGAAGGAGTTTTTTCAGGCTATGCTTTTGACATAAAAAATACTCATACAAAAATGTGCCCTTAAATGTTCCTATATTTTTACTACCAGGTCCTGCTGTAGTGTGTATTTCTTGGATCAAGAAAATAACCTAAAACCTGTAGATTTGGTGATTTATTATTATTTTTTTGTTATGTTTTGAAATACCAATCGATCACCATTCAGTTTTGAGTTCTGGGAAAATAATGTTTGGTAACTTTTGTTATCACAAACCTTACTAATCTCAGTTACGGGTTATTTCATTAGGAGGACCGCAAGGAAATGCCACAGGAACCTATTGGCCCTCTTGCATTGTAGGCGCAGGGGACACAGATGGCTGCCATCTCCATGCTGCTTTGCTTCTTGCTTCTGCCCACCTGCTGGTTCTGTTGTCTGCCTTCTTGCTCAGGTCCCATGCTTCTGGCTTGCTCTTTTCCATTTGTATGTCTCTAGTGGACTTCTCTACTGTGGATTGAGCAGTAGGCAAGCAGAAGTGAAGCCTGCTGAACAGGCATCCACAAGGTTGGTAGCTGGAAGTCTGGAGATCCATGTTTCCATAGGTTTCTTTGAAGCTACGTAATTTAGGAAAGATTCCGCACTTAATATTTCCATTAATTAAAATCATAGTTGAAAAATATTTGGAATTTTTACTTTCCTTAATTTGTGTGGGAATTTTTTTTTTCTGTAGTCCAGATCTTGAATATTTTGTACTTAAAATAAACTTGTTTTGATTGACATGAAAATATGCAGTGTGCTGGAAACAGCCTGACCCAGACCATTTTCATAGTTTCTATGTTTGGTCTCTGGGGCAAGTTCTCTATGGAGTAGACTGGAGCTCCTTGACACCTGCTCCCCAAAATTTCACCATGAAAAAAAATTGCTGAACTCTGATGTGATTCTTCTCACTCATCTCCTTAGGGTCCTCACTCTCTGCATGGAATAGGGCAATGGGGCACAGCTGACAACTTTAGGATGCCTGTTTTTTAAAGTTAAGGTTAGAAGCCAGTGCTAGATATCACCATCGATGATTTGAGACTACCAGATGGACTGCGTGGGTTAATTTTTATGAAATGCGAAACATGCAGGATGTATTGAAATGCAGTAGGAGTTGGTTGCTGAGGCCTCTGAAGTTCCTGGAAGTACCAGGCAAATGCAAAACAAGCCCTGCTGCCCAGCTTGGCAGGAAGTGGCATTGCGGTGAGCCCGCTTAGCAGCAGGTAGGTGTTTCTGCTGCACTGTTTACTGCAATTTTAAGGCGGTTGTTGCCTCACATTTTGCAAGGGTATTTGACAGCCAAACAGCTTGCTGTTTACTGGCTGACTCCAATGGAGTATTGGTTACCCTGTTCTCCAAGTCCTGTTCCTTGCTTATAAAGTAAGCAATTAAAAAAATGCAGGGCTGCTGTGTGAGTGGAGAATTGGTGTGATTTTAATTAAGAAGTAGCTCAGTGAGCAGCAGAATTAATAAAACTTGGAATTGCATTTCTGGATTCATTTCCTGCTTTGGTTTCTTAAGATGATCAGAGCTCACTCTGAAGATTTTTCCTTCAGTGCTGGCATCCAGAAGGTTTCTGTCCTCCGCATTTCTCACGTCGCATGCTGTACCTTTCCTGTGGCACAGATTTGCACTTAGTTTCTTTCCTCTACCAGTTCACCTGTTTTCATTAAACATGTGAGAATGTAACACTTTTGCGTATTCCCTCCTCTATGAAGTCTAATTGAAGTCCTCTGCCATGTTGAAAGCTGGTTTGTGTTGAGGCTGGAGCAGACAAGCATGCACACAAGCAGCATAAGGTTGCATAAGCCTTTTTTCCACAAGAACGTGGCTAAAATCCCATTGCTAGCTCATCTGTTACTCGAGAGAACTCGACTGACTGTATTCCCAGGAGCATACAGTAACAGTTCAAGTTGACATGGCATTTTTTGGGAATGTGCTTGGTTTGTCCACGTAAGGACAGCTGACTCAAAGGAGTGGCGATGGCAGTGCCAGGGGTCTTGTGCTGTAAATAGCCGTTGTGCTTTGCAAGGAAAAGATGAGTCTTCTGTATCAAAGATTACCCTAAATGAAATGCATATCACAACATATTGACATTGGCTTGTCATTTAGGTTTCACTTCAGGTCTTTCCACTGTGAATGAGAACAGCATTTCTGTTGTATGAGAGCTTTCCTGGAAAGGTAAAACATTAGGTACTCCTACCCATCTGCTTGCTGCTTAATCCCTGTGGACAAAAAAATGCGATGAGTATGAAGATGAGAAATCACACCCTTTTCCCTTTACCAGCCCGGAGAGGTGTTGATGTTAAGCAATGATAGTGCTTTGCACGGAGTTGCCAGCATTTAGAAGTGTCATCCAAAGAAAATAAATAAACTGGATGCCCGCTGGGTTGCAAGGAGTGAATAAACAGAGAGAGGCTGCCAGGAAAGTGGAGTACAGGGCATGGCATGGACAGATTTATGGGGTGGATGTAAGGGCTGTAGGGAAGGGGCTTTGCACCTTCAAAAGCTTCCAGAAACGCCCTTGCTCCTTGGGGAGTTGATACAACCCTACTGTGGGAAGTACATTAGCTTAGATTGGAAAAATACTTGAGACTATATGGAGAAAAGAAAACAAACACTGAATGTACTCGGTTGTATTTTGTACAGTAAAAGCAAAAGAACACTTGTGGGTCCTTCTCCTCTGGCCCTTTCTCTTTCACAGCAAAAGCATAAGCGTCCTACATTTTTGTTGCTGGATAATATCTTCACTGATTTTGGAAACGAGACTTTATTGGTTGTGAGTGGAGCCTTAGCTCAGGTAGCTGTTCTGTGGAATAGCTGTTAAGTTCTTAGTCTGAACACTTGCTGAATAAATCTGTTTTGCTAGTAAATAATTTTAGTTTTAAATCAACTTGTTTTGGTATGGAGTGTGTAGAGTGACTGCTGGTCTGCACTAAACACAGAAAATGCAATAGTCCGCTTCATCAGATTAACAGGTAGTAGTATCTCTCAATTAAGTTTTCAGCAAGACTGTGCACATTTGTTGTTAGTCATTGTGGTATCATTCGCAATCAGAAAACAGTGGCAATCAGATACTGGTGGCAAAAGGAGGTTCCAACCCAGATGGCTTTGTTTTTTTATTTCACGGCTTTCAGGAAAATGGTGTTTTTAAATGCTTATTTTCCCCTGCTGATTTGTAATACTGAGAAATGCATTTTTTCTCATGATTTTTGTTTCGTTGTTTTTGTTTGCTGGAGCTGAAGCTGTGGGGAGGGCTCAAAACTAAAGCTTGTGTGTACAAAACTAGTGACAACATTAAAGAAATACCTGCAAAGGCAGTAGATGAAATTGAAGCTGGTTGTCTCAAATAAAAGGCACACAGCAATAATCCAGACAGACCAAATGTCATAGAACTCAGTGCTAGGTACACAGTCTGGCTGATTAGCAGAAATGGAAAGATTGAGAGTATATGAGCATGCAGAAGATAAGTATATAAACGGATTTAATTCTAAACTTGAAGGGTAAATTAAATCGAAGACATGGCTGTGATAATTCACATACCTGGAGTTGGAAAAGCAGCAGTACATTTGCTTCATCCCACCCTATGCCCTGCGCTTTTTGAATGCAATCACATCTCCATGTGCTGAATCCTGTGGAGAAGGGCTAAATGATAAGGCACATTCCCCTTCTGAGCTCCTTGTTTGAATGTCCCCTAGTCAATGGCTAAGGATTGTGTCAAATGAGTTAGATGATGCCTGTTTCTGGCACCTAAAAAAAGCTCCATCTTGTCACAAATGGACAGGATGGCAAAAAATTCTAGGCAGACAGGTTACAAACTGAAGTTATATGGAAAATGAAGTGCCATTTTTTTTTTTTTAAGAAGATGCCACTGACGGGCTTGGATGGAGAGGACAATATTGGAAAGAGTGTGCTTATACTGGCTTTGGATGGCGTTTGTGCATTTTTCCCCGAATATAGAAACAACATTATTGTCTGTCTGAAATGAAGATGAAAAACGAGCAACTAAGAAAAAATGCCTGGCATTCCTTTTTATTCTGCATATACTTCCCTCATCATTTTTATAAGAGTATTGGCATTTTAACAAGCTGGCTAGTAACATTTTCGGCATGCTGAAGAAAACAAATCAGTGAAAGAGCATACATTGTTTTATCAAGAATTATTTCCTAGATACTGATGATTTTTGAAGGACAAAAACAGTTTCTGAAAAACTTTGTAAATGCCAAATCTTTTATGAGCAGAAAATGTGCAAGTTTTAAGTCTGCAACCCTTTTAGGTTTCCAAGATTTGTATAGTTGTAAACATTCTAGCAAAACTGCAAAATGCCAGCAAAATTCTATTAAAAATATTATTGTAAAGTTCTTTATAAAAACTTTTTTCCTATTTGTGTTTTTATTGGCTCTCTACAGGATACGGGTTCATAACCCAGTCATAATCAGTTCCACTCTGAAATTAGAATTGGGAATGAAGCCACTTTTCCACAAGTTAGAGAGTAACTGTTGTTTTTGTGCCAGCAAAAATGCAATAGTGTCTCTTTCTAAAGACACGAAGTACAAGAGATGTTATATGAGAACGGTTATCTTGATGAAATGTGGTAAGAAAGGTCATTAAAATATGCTGTGAATGAATGCAATTCGTATCTATCTACATTTGTAAATAAATTACTTTTTGCCCATTTTAAAATGCTTTAAATACTGTAAGCATATGCCAATATAATTTATATTGTTGGTTAACATTTTATATGTTTCCATACCTAGAAGTTTTCAGTGATTATTAAAAGTTTGTGGACTTCCAAAGGAATGTATCCTGCAAACAAATACAAAAAAATTGTGGAGCTGCTGTTAATTATTTCTTACAACTCCCACTTTTTTATTTAGAGTAAAATTCTGGAATTTATGGGTCTTAGAATGCCAGATGAAGACGGGAGTTCCTGTCTTAGCATCAGTATAATCTTACAGTTATGCCTAATTTTGTTAGAATAAATCATATTTGCTTGTTCAGGACTCTTCTTTATGCAATATTCCATTCTGGTTGTGCTATAGGGGAAAAGTGATGTAAAATTTGAAACAAGGCATTTTATTTTATTTGTAATACATGTAGGAAAGGGAAGACAAAGTGTTATTAATGTATGAATTATGTACCTAACCTTTGTGTGTGCTGTGTGTCCTTTCTAGAAGGTTTTTCACAAGCTTGTCACCCTAACATGCAGACTATTCACTACTGGAGGTGACCCTGCCTATAGCAAGGGGATTGGAACTAAATGATCTCAAAGGTCCCTTCCAATCCAAACAATTCTATGATTCTGTGAAAGGGCTTGGTGGTGTTCTGGCCTGGGACATCGTTCTCTCTTGTTCCTTAGGAGGAAGACACTTTTGAAATAGGCAAGGGTCAGGGGTGGTAGTCCATATGCCATAAAACATGAAGAAAATTGTTCAGAAAGTTATCTCACTGAAGAGATTCATGCGTGTCTCAATGGCCAGCGTGTTGAGGACCTAAGCCCAAATTCCTGCTGTGGGAATCTGGAGAAGAGTTGATCCGATTTTCATAAATGACAGTTAATGCCATAGACAGAAGAAACTATTTGCTCCTGAGCATCTCAAGGTAAATCAACTGTTAGGAGAATATTGTGATTTGAATGTTATTTTTGAACTAGATTATATAAGATGAAATACTTGCAGTCCTTGCATTATTGATGTCTGCAAAGTGTATGCCAGAATCAAAAACCACTGTGTAGAGAGTCTAGTTTATGGCATGCGCATCAGTGGGGATCATGGAGATTATGCTTTATAGTGTGTAAATAGAAGAAAATGAACACTGTTTTGTAATGCTTGATATAATTTATATATTTTTGTGTCATAGATGGGAAAAGATCCATTCAAAGAAAGTTGTGTTGCCTGTTCATATATATTAACAGGAAGTATAATCAGGTGATGTCAGAGGAAAAAATGTGCTTTGTGACACACTGTGTTTGGCAATAACCAAAACAGACTCGCTTCGGGTATATGACATACTTTGGGTTTTATTTCTCTTGGCTTTGCTGGTCTTCTGGCAGCCTCAATCAAAGAACTTAGTTCAGAGTAGTTAGTGTAATTCCAGGAGTTGAAATGGACTGTGAGTCTTTACTAAGTAACGGCTAAAACTGTTTAGAGAAAATTTGAACTGAGTTTGCAGATCTGGCTTGAAGCTCCAAGCACACTGAATGTGGAAAACAACAAGTAAAAGAAGTTCAGTTTGATTTAAAATATATGTATATTGCATTAATAGCAGCTATTTCATGTACCAGAGCAGTGGTACTGTGAGACACCAGAATTCTGCTATTGATAGACCTGCTGAATGAAGGTAGAGTTGTTCACTGACAACTAGCCAATGGTTGTGCTGAAGCAGGGTGTTTAGGGTGCTTTTCCTGGGTTTGATTTTGCTCCTTTACATAGAGGAAGTGCTGCATTCATGGTGCAGTGTGATGGCCCTCACCTATCCCTCCTGTCTTGCTGGTGGGAGCTCTTCCTGCTGTGTTTCCTAACCAGGTGTACTTCATGATGAAGTTAATTACTGAGAGCAGTAAAGCTGTTTCCTAAGTTCACCTCCTGAACATTTGAGATCTTTTTGAGTGCTTCACCTCCATTCTACTTTTTGTCATAATGGAAGTGTCCATGTGTTCCAGACTGCTTTGTCTTTTGAAAGGTGTTACATACATCTTGTACCACATACATTCTAGCTGTTTTCTTGTTCATAAAGCAAGAAGGGTATTTAGTTTTATGCCTATCAACAGGGACCACATTGAATATCTCTTTTTTTCTTTTTAAGCACATTTACAACCGTGGATTTCACTACCTGTTGGTGCTTTTCTTTCTCTTTGATTTCTCTCCTTTCTGATATTCACCAAGGGCATTTCTTTTCCCTCTTATTGATTCCCATATTTTTCTTTCCACCTTATTTTTGTGGTGTCATGGCTTTAGTAGACAGCACTTGGGTATTTTACATGTGATTTAGTGCTGTCTGTGCTAATAATGCCAGTTTTTATGAGCATCATATGGCTGAGAAGAGACTTGCTGTGCGTCTTTTCTGAGTGTTCACTGAATCCCAGCCACCTGCTGCAGGAATATCCAAAGATCAGGGAAGAAATTGGAGGTGGCTGCTTAGCAAAGGTGGGTATGGAGAAAGTTACCCTGGAGTCACAGAGGGAGCTCCACACATTTAGCATCATTTTGATGGCAGGCAGCAAGTTCTGAGCACGGTAAAAGAGCCCACAGTGAGGAGAAACTGATGTGAGCCACAGCTTGGAGACACTGGAGCACAGGGCTCCTCTTTCCCAAAAGTGGGCTTAAAACCCTGTGAAATGAATACCTGTTATGAGCTACAACATGCTGACAGTCAATTTACAATCCGGGAAAGTTAGCAGCATAACTCACTTGATGGCGAGCAGACAATGAGCATAGAAAGTGTTGCTAGAGAACCACGCCAAGGTCAGGCAGACTCCATCAGGTCTTTACCAAGATGCACACAGTCTCTGTCAGAGCCCATGGTGACTGCGTATCCTCCTTCGTCCCATTAGTGCTACGTGATTGGGCTAGCTCTTCTCCACAGCTCATTAGGTGTAATGATGTTTAGTGATAATTGGAAATAGTTACTGTCTCAATAAATAAAGACATGAACTACTAAAAGCTGTCACTCTGTATTCTCTGTGTAGTGTGGGTGTGCCAGACAGCTAAAAGCATGTTTAGCTGTCTTCTCTGAGGCAAGGCGTTTATCTCCCTTACTCCTCACAGATCATAGAATCATAAAATTGTAGAATCATCTGAGCTGGAAGAGACCCTTAAAGGTCATCTAGTCCAACTCCTCGGCAATGAACAGGGACACCACAGCTAGATCAGGTTGCCCAGGGCCTGGTCCAGCCTGGCCTTGAATGTGCCTGGTGGCAGGGCATCCACCACCTCTCTGGGCAACCTGTTCCAATGCTTCAGCACTCTTATTGTAAAAAACTTCTTCCTTATGTCTTATCTAAATCTTCCCTCTTTTAGTTTGAAGCCATTTCCCCTTGTTCTGTTGCAATAGATCCTGCTAAAGAGTCTGTCTCCTTTCTTATAGACCCCCATTAAATACTGATCTCACCATATAATAGTGAAAATGAGTCAAAGTCATGAGAATTAAAAACGGACAATCCCAGTATTTTTCATGTAGGAACGTCCATCCAACTGGCATGTTTGCATTGTCTTAAGTTGTATGCAGATAACCACACTCTTTTCACATTATGGAAAATCACCTAGTTCCATAAAAAGGCCATACATAATGAAAAAAGACAAATGACAATGACAGTGCACACGCATTTCATGTCATGGGAAGAAATACCAGGCTGAATTGTATAAATGTTAATCGTGTCATTTACCCCATGCCGGAAGGTTTTTGTAAGCCATGGTGATTAGCACTATGAAAGAACACGTTCAAATTACAGTAGAGTTCATAAACTGACATTAATGAAAAATCAGTGCTACCTGTCACGTAGATACATGCTGTGATGAATGCAGATTGTGAGGCTGGAAAACTATTTTGCTTTAGAAAATATCTTTTTGTAATACTAGACAGTGAAGCTCATATAATATTCTAAAGATAAATATAGTTTTTAATTAAAAACTTTGTTGCCATTGTTTCTCATGCCCTTAATGTCACATTGAAAAAATATTTTCCCTCATTTCAATACAGTTTTTAGCATGATTACATTTAAAAAGGAAATAATCGTAGCAAAATTATTGACACATATTTATCCTTTTAGCAGGTGGAAGATGAGGTTAAAAACCACAACAAAAAAGCATTAATTCAAATTTTGATGAGGATTCTTGAAACTGTTGCTGTAGAATATCAAGGTGTTCCCTGTGTTTTTAAAAGCAAGGATTTTGTTTTATAGTTTTATATCTTTTTTAAAAGGAAAATAAAGCTAGGTGCTTGTCATGTTACTTCTAGTTCATCTCAATTACTTTCCATCAGTAGCTGATGCCACCAGTGGCATTTCCTGTAGAATACTGAAAACATGGGTTCAAAAACAGAAGCGAGGAGAGAGCAATGTATTGCTACCCTTCTGCCCTTGACTGAGGTCTAGGTCAGTGTAAAACAAAGCAAATAACTTTTAAGTAGGCACAAATCAGAGTACAGCAAAGGATTTCTGGATCTCTGGATAATGTTCCAGGTGTTGTGAAGGTGTGTGGTGGATACATATTTGTAATCTGTGCTACTGTGTGGAAAGCTTTGCTTCTTCATTGATGCCATAACTTTTTAAAATGCACAGGGTCAGTTTTACAAGTTGGATGTTTGATATAATCACCTTATCGTTTCCTTTCCTTCCTCTTGGCTTTGAGCTGTGCCATTAAATTACCTCCTTCTGTAGCTTAACAAGGTGCATTTGAAAGATTTTGCCATTAAGGGCTGAACTGAGAGCCATTTTATGACAAGGCAATATCTTAATCAGCGAGGAGTACAAAAGTCCCACTGCTATCTGGTAATTAAAGGTTTTAAACATCAGTAGTTGATGGTTGTGTGTCTCGCTGGATTGAGATGTTTTCAAATTGACAGAACCTGTAATGAAAGCTTTGGAAGTGATCTCTGCCCAAAGGCGGTACGTAATTCATGATCTACAGATATGAATTAATTAAATTAAAAGCACATTACCTACACGTTCAGATGATACAGGTTTAAAACCAAATACTAGTAACAGAAGTGTGCAATCTGTCTTTGTATCCTGCTCTGTTGGTTTGCCTTGCTTCTTCATTTGGCAACTTTGTTGCATGGTATTTTCTGCAGTATGGAAACAAAATCAGAAACAAATCTTTGGTCTAGGAATCCAGACAGTCTTAATTTACTTCTCCTGCTCCTCTTTATCTCTTGGGTCTCTGTCTATGTTTGCTGGGAAGGCTGTGGCACTCAGGGTGGGTTTGTAGCCCTTGTCACAGGGCAGTTTTCTTGAAAGCTTTCTCTAATTGCATCTGAAAACAAGGGGAAAATAAGATTTTACAAGAAAGCATTCAGCAAATATTAGCTATTTTTAAATATCAGTGTGTTCTGGATAGTCAGGAAAAGGTAGAAGGAAATAAATCCCTAGCTCATAATGTCAACTGGCCGTGCTGAAGGTGTCTTTTACGAGACTGGCGACCTGATGAGAAGACAGAAGGTTATGAGGGCTTTCTAGTTGAGCAGGTAATAATTTCAGAACTCGATGAAAAAAATTATGGAGGGCAATTTTAATTCAGGGTGCTGGTTTTTTTCTCTGTTTTTGTACAGTATTCATTTTTTCTGCTAATAGTCAGTTTGTGATAGTGTTATATCTTGAGTTGTCCTACACCTTGCCTTATGCTTCTGCTAGAGCAGAGGGCAGGATGCATTTTTTTCTGAGTTATTAGGAAAAGAAGGTATTGCACATCATGAAACCTTAAAGTAATCATCCACTGCAGCTGGTGCAGTACTGTGCAGTTTCTTAAGGACCAGAAAAATATAATACTTGCAACTGTGGAAGTAATACTGAGGGGTAATGTCTTAGAAGAATTGTCCTGTGGTTCACTTTCCCTAGACAGACTTTTCTTGCCTTGTTTCTGCTTGCTTAGGTACGTTTCACTGCAAAGCTCAGAGGAGCCAGTTCCACGTACAGACGTTTTCCTTCTGATCGGTGTGAGCCCTAGCCCCAACACATGCCCCCCAAGCACATCCTTCTGTGCAGCATGAATTCACTCCGAACACATTGGCAGCCTCCAAACAGAGCAGAATTTCCCCTGCAAGCAGCAGTCCCCAGTCAGCAGCAAGCTATCTATTCCGTGGTACTTTGCCGTATCCCCAGGATGAGGGGTGCCAGGACTTGGCTGTACCAGTGCTGCCTCCCTCCCTTCTTCACAGCTCCCAGTGCTGTTTTCCACCTGCTGTAGTGAAACTTCTTGCTTCCATAGTTTGTATGCTGAACTTTTACGGGACTGCTCCCCACAGAAATCCGTGGGAAACTCCCAAAACGGCTGAGAATTTCTTTGTGTCTTTGGGCTTTTGCTGAAGTTGTTCTGTTATGCTTGTTGCGTGTATGCACTTAGGACCTAATTAAACTCTGCATTCTTCCACTGATTTTTTTCCATTTTTGATATTTAAAAATAAACCAGAACTAAACGCTGACATTTAAGTTCTTGGTCAGCTATGCAGCTGGAGAATAAGTGCCACGTTTATTTGCAATGAAAGTTGAAAGAAGAGCTTTGCTGTACTGTGTCTCCCTAAATGACAGGCAGCAAGAGGTAGGAAGCCAGAAGATACGTGCAGACTTCAGGCATTTCTAGGATGACATTTCAAGAAGAAAAAAATACAAACTTGACACTGGAGACAAGGACATGCGACACTTGTCTAGCTTTGTCATCTGGGATTGATGGGTTGAAAACAACAGATTACTGCCTGCAACTTGCAGAGAGGTTTAGCCATCTCACTCTCCTGTTCCTACAGACTGCATCTGGAGCCTGCAAGATGAAGTGGGAGGACCAGGGAGAATTCAGAATGATGTCTAACATCTTTGTTTGCAAACCAAACTTTAGGCATCACTTGAACAAGGTTTTATTTCTGCAGCAAGCCACAACCCATTTGAAAAATAATACTTTCTACTACAAACTGGCAAAGACATACTACTCTGAGTATTATTGTCAGAGCTAGGATTCATTTGCTGGTGTAGGGGAGGAAAAAAAAACAAAAAACAACCTAGCAGAAGACTTTCATTCAATTTATTATTAATACTTGAGCCACGTTGTGGTTTGTTCATTGTGCAATTTGTATTAAGTACTTTGTTAGAAAAGACTTCCTACTGTTAATGACTCAAACCTTGTAGTTACCGTTTCATATGAGAATTTCTACCCAAACTGGTGAGTAGTGTGGGAGTAAGGACTCTTCTGTGAGTTTGGCTTTGCGCTTATCTTTTGCAGTCTGTAGCTGTGAGCTTTCTTTCATTTTACTCAAGTTTTCCTGCAGTACTGTCATTTCGTTGTGGTGGAGGTTTGTCTTTGTCTTCATTCTTGATGAATGTACTCATATTGTGGCTTCTGGGATTGCTGCAGATTTCTCAGACTTGTGAAAATTATTTTTACAGATAATATTTGGTGATTCAGTGAAGGTAAACAGTCTGAGATTCTTTAAAGTGCAGTTATATAGGAAATGCAATAAATGCAATAGGTAAACAAGAGGTATATCTTTGATGTCATGCTGGCATAGAACATCTAACTGCTGAGAGATAAGTAGGAATAAGTTAAAAGCTTAGGAAGACTTTCTCAAAACCTTAAGCTTTCTGTGTGATATACTGGGGAAAACTGGGAAAAAGCTGAGGGGGCTGGGAATTTTTTTTGCTGAAAAAGGCTTCTCACATATATGATGTGGCATAGTTCTCTTATAAGAAATATGCTTAGGCCACTTTGTATCTTACGCGTTTTCCTCTTGTGAGAAAAATGGTTGTGCCACTTTGTATTTTATGTGTTTTCCTCTAGAGTTATTTATTTTCATTCTCTATTTAGCAGAAATACATGGTGGGGAGAGGGAGGCAGACAGACATAAATGGCATAAATGTTCTCAGGACTGACTATGCCTGTGAAGTGTGGTAGTGTGCGAACAGCCCTGAAGACTTCGCTATTTCTGTGTTCAGAAATGGTGAATTCCATATGTGAATTACTGTGCATATGGCTCAGCTGTAATGCAGCTTCAACTTAAGAGCAATAAATGCTCTTTCTCTTCTCTGACCATAGTTCAAGCCAATATCATTACTTGCACTTCAGTAGGTACACATGCATATTTCTTATCCTTGTCTCAAGGATTTGTTTCCGTACATTTTTAGATGTGGCTGTGCTAGCAGATTTTTTTCTAGCCACTTGTTTCCTTTCACCTGAATTATTTTGAAAAACATTACTTAAAACACTCTAGAGTACTTGAAAAGAATAAATAAATAAAAAGGAAAAAAAAAACAAAGGAAAGAGAAGGAAAGACGGATGTTTTTATTTACATTTAGTTATCAAAAGTAAATGAAAACAAGTTGCAGATGCAGATGGGTCTGGCCCTGTGAATATCTACTGGCACTTGCTCAAACAAGAAGCCTTTGAAAAGTTGAAGAGGAACTTGGTAGAAGTTCCTGGGTTAGTGGCCATGAGATGCTCTGGCTGGGGCTGGAGAGGGCCTTGTGGTGCTGTGAGGTGGGCAGACGGCTGGGGTTTGCACCATTGAGTTCCCTGGAACATCACAACTGACCTCATTTTAGCCTTATCGTGAACTTCAAGGTATCTTAAGGGCACTGCTCACATTCCCCAGAAGAAAGCTCAGGCATCTCAAGGTACTTGGCCTTGCTTGGGTGGCTGAACACAAGCTGGACTTCGAGCCGCCATTACTCCTGCTGTGCAGAGGCCTCATGTCACCCGCTGACCGGCTGATGTGTGGCCTTGGGCTGGACTGCTGTAGAAACCAGCAATGGAAGTTCGGCCATCACCTATAACATGAGCTCACCCTTCCCTGTGACTGCGGAGAGGAGCTTGCGTGGCTTGGGTCTCTGCAGGCTCTGGGAGCATTGGGAAAGGAGCCAAGAAGGATGGACCAGCAGGGTGTCTCTTCCCCCAGACCTTTTTTTGGAGGTACTCCTGCCTTTCTGTAGCATAGAGCCCAGGAGCAGCTTGCCCAAAGGCATTTGCTTCACAGCTAAGACTCCTCTCGCTAAAATTAATTATGTTTTGAAATGCCCAAAAATGATTAACCCCTCTGGACACAGCCAGAAAAAAGGGTGTAACTAAGCCACTGACGTTTGTATTGCATGACAGTAATGGTGATGCAGATGGCATTTGCACATGTGTGCCTTGGCTCGGTTTCCTAATTAATTAGTTTTGCAAAGGTGTTATGAGGTTGGCTGGGTTTATTTCCCTTTCCTGCATTTCCTCTGGCACCAGCGCCCCTTCCTTCATGTTTCTTAGGGTAAGATACTGCATTTCCTTTCAATCCTGAGTCAGTAGCAAGATCTAGGCTGATGTATTTAGCTGGGTTGTGAGCATCTGCCTTTCCTCCCCTGGGTACCTGTGACGCATGACACCAGTCTTCTTGAAAAAAAGTAATGTAACAAAATCATCTAAATCATTAAATGGTTTAAGTAAATAATCTTCAAACAATGAGCATACATGGTATGTATTTATCTCCCATCTCAATTAGACTATGCCTTAATTAAGATAAATCGGCTTTTCTCTTTATTTACCGGAATAAGACTGGGTAAGGTTTTGTTCTCTCCCACAAAACCTGGATGTTTCCAGGCACATGGGGCTGTTTTCCCTCAGTCCAACTGACTACTCAAGCTGATTTCTGTTTGCCATGACAGCAAGATAACAGCAATAAGGAGCCTTGTTCTGACCTTACCTGGTGGGAGACTGAGGGTTCACCATTTTGATGTGAGTAGAGTAGGTTTGGCACTTCTTTTGCTGGGCAGGAGGACCTGCTGCTCTGTAGTGAGGCATTGACTTGGAGGCACATCCAGATGCAGTATTAATGGCTAAAGGGGACAGACTGGTTCATGTCATGAAAGCGCATAGAGTTTTGGGAAAGACTCATCTAACAGCTTTATCTGAGGTGATTCTGTGGGTATACTTGGTTATGCAGGTGATGTGAGGAAAGCTGGTTTCTCCCTACTGCCTTGCTTGCTGATAGGCTGAAAAGAAACATCTAAGGTGTGCTGAATTAGGGCAGTCTTCATCTTTACATCCCTGAAGAAAAGAGAAGCCTTTGGTGTGTCTCTCCTTTCATCCTTTTTCTCATTTTGCCATTTACTCTTGCCAAAAGGAGAAAATGGGACTGCAGAAGTGGGAGCAATTTGGGTCACTGTGTCTGTGTTTGCAGCATATTGGGTAGTTAATAAGATTAGATTTGAATTACCTCCTTTCCAGATGCTTGCTGTCTCAAGTCTCATTTCCCTTAGCTTTCCCATTAGCCTTTCTTTTATTTTATTTTTCCTTTTTCCTTTACCTCAGAGGGATGCTTCTTACATGAATATTTGCACGTAACTGAAAACACACCCTGTCCAGAGAAATCAACTGGGTTAAACTGGTACCATAAAGTTACACCTGGAGAACCCTACTTTTCCAAAGACACCTGTAAGGGTTCTTGTTATTTCTGCTCATCCAGTGGGAAAGTAACTTATTTGCTCTAGGCAAATATTACCATCATTGCGTAGTCTTGTGGCTGGTATTATGCAGCAGTAGGTCCTTAAAACCTTTGACTCTTTATAAGATATGCACACCATAAATTTTAGGAATGCCACAATTAATATCCTGCATTGAGACTAGCCAAGAACATTCGAACACAGAGGACTCCAAAGAAATACAAAATCTACAATCAGCTCACATCTTCAGTAACATACTATAACTGCCAGAGCATTGGCACACTTGTAAAATTTGAGGTTAATAATGTTTGTAAAACTTTGCATTGCTTTGCATCAGTTGCTTACTTGAGCACACAAACATTTTTATGCTTCTGGGAATTTTATGAAAATCTTCTGTTTGCACATATAAATTGAATTTCTTTCTCATGCAACCATGAAATATGATCTGGTCATCACATCCTTTTTTTTGTTGTACATTTTCAATGTCTAAGTGTGCTTGAAGGATAGATGCTTTCAGAAAACATATGTATCATTTTTAAACAACACAAATCTAGATTTCAGCATGAAATAATTCTGTTTCTCGGTTTTTTATAACCAAAGTACGCAGTCTAAAAATTGCTGGCAAATACTTAACTAATAGCATAAGGAAGTGTGTCCAGAATAAATAAACAGCCTTTAGTGAAAGCATTGGAGTAAAATGAATGTGCAATTCATCTGGGGAGCCACATGTTTGGAAGGTGGTGTGCTGTGACAGGGTTGTCCAATTTATCAAGACTGAACATTTTGCTGAATGCTGCTTGTGACTGCTCTGAAAACCCTTGCAATTCCACATTTTCTGCTGCACAAAGGCCATTAAAACTGCATTACTTGGAAAAACGGTAGCCCCTAAATTGTAGGTGTATTACCAAGTGTATTACCGTCCAAATGTGCACTAAAAAAGACTTTTCATTTTGTAAACAAATTAATACTTCTTAAAGCAAAATTGCAAATTAAGTCTAAGATACATGATGTACTAGGATGTCTCCAAGTAACCATGACGACAGTTTGGGCTTTGTGCTCATTTGCTATATCTGATATCAGAGCATGTACATTTTTTTTCATAACTGAAGAAAGGGTCTGGGGGGGAGCTACACAGGCACTAGGAAAAGCAGCGATTCTCTTGGTAACTTAGAGGAGAGAATAGAGCTGTGCTACTGCAGGTGTCTTCCTATGCTTATTGAACACAGTACTTTTTTTTTCTTTTCCTCTCAGTGTCAGACCTATTTCTTGCTCATAATGTTATGTACCACTGACAAACTACAAAATGTGTTTTTTTCTGTATAAGTAGATGGTAAATCTCCAGAGGCTAGGTTAGCAAGAGTGTCAGTGCATACTTGCGATGAAAAAGCTGATGTGGCTGTAGGAACCGAGGAAAACTTCCCAGTCAATTGTGAAGACTCAGAAGTGATGTGATACAGGATCTACAGCAAACTCATGTATTCTGTGTGGCTGTGTGAGGTCATAAAGTATAGGAATCAGTAAATTCAATTCCATAAAGCTATTGTTTTGTGGCCCTACAGCGTGAGAAGGCCTTCGCCATTTTGGCATACTCTGCATAATAAATCTCCAGCTCTGCCTGGCAAATTGTCAAGAACAATGATGTCCTACAAGTTGAAAAATTCAACAGATTATTCCTTTACTATGATGTGAAGTTTTTCCATTACTAATGAATTAAGTATTGAAATCAAAACAACTCTGAGGACGTTGTTCGAGCAGGAGTATATATTTCTTTGAAGACAAGCAGCAATAATACATTAATTTTTTTTTCACAAATAGTACTTCTGCATCCTTTGTTCTGGGTCCTTTTCATAGCGAACATAGAATCATAGAATTGCCTGGGTTGAAAAGGACCATAATGATCATCTAGTTTCACCCCCCCTGCTGTGAGCAGGGTTGCCAACCAGTAGACCAGGCTGCCCAGAGCCACGTCCAGCCTGGCCTTGAATGCCTCCAGGGACGGGGCATCCACAACCTCCTTGGGCAACCTGTTCCAGTGTGTCACCACCCTCTGAGTGAAAAATTTCCTCCTAATATCTGACCTAAACCTTCCCTGCCTTAGTTTAAGACCATTTCCTCTTGTCCTATCACTGTCAACCCAAGAACATCCTGTTTTGTGGCCTAACTACGTAGGATATATAATTTAAATGAAGTGCACCAACCCACAGCAAAATAAAATATGCATGCTTTTTTTAATACTTGTAACAACAGAAGCCCTTTGCTTCTGGAAGGTATCCTAAGAATAGAAATTAATAAATGGATCAAATTCTTGAGAGACGTCTAATTTTGTCCAAATAAATAGGTTATAATAATTATTAATGTCGTATTTATGTCATGCCAACTCTAATTAGGCCCTGCTGGGCTATATAATATATGCCTGTAGTAATGGAAAATGTGATAGTATTTCGTTGCCTCTCATTTCCCAGCAGTGCTGACAGTGGTGTGTGTTTGCAAGTCAGTCTTACTGTACTTGAGGTCCATGGGGAGCATCAGCTTAGGTTTGAGATAAGCCTGAATGAGAAAGTCACATATTTTTGAGATGTTTATGAACACTTTTACTCCAGAGCTTAGTTCAGAGGGCTGGGGATTTGTTGCCCTGTCTGTAGGTGCTGGTGAAACTGTTTAGAACAGACAACTCCACCATTTGCTGCATCTCTTCAGAGCGGCCTTCTGTCTCCAGCAGCAAATGGAAAATGAGTAATAGCCCCCCCAAATCCCTCCATCTTAGCACAGTATGTTGTGAGAGGGTTTGTCCTGTGTCCATATGGTGTTCCTTGTTAAGTCTTACTAGGCAGAGTATCTAAATATAATTGTTACAATTGTAATAGAGCAGACGTACAAACAAGCTTGTTCAGCCTAATTGAGCAAGTGATATGGTTTCCCCTAGCTGGACTTTTATCCCTGATAGGTACTGTATGTCCTCCTAGGCTGCATACTTGAGAAGAGTGATATTTACTGTCATATCTGTCGGCAGTGTTGCAGTACTTTGATAAAGGCTATTCTGCTCACAATCAAATGACTTAAGAAGTTATTTTTGGCTTTGTTTATGGAAAAAAGAAGACATTTTGTGAGATTGTAGTTGGAGTCTGGAGCAAGAAGGACGAACAGTTTCTTGGAATTGCTTCTTAGAAATACACAGAAAGAGTACCTCTGAGGTCTTAAAATCAGCATGTGGAACTAGTGCTGTGGTTTGAAGGCACAAGCAGCTGTATGCAAATCCTTGTTGTGCTTCTGCATAGTTAAAAATTAACTCCTTTTACATGCTGATCTAGATAACGATGAAGCATTCTGTCGGAAATGAAGTTCTTCAATGGTCATTGTTGTTTTGTAGTCTTATAGGATTATTCCAGTATTCATTTCCAACTAGACTGATATAATGCGTCATGTCAGAAATGAAGTCTTCCCATTCTGGACAGAAAATTTACTGGGATATTATGAGCAAACTTCAGAGAAAAGAGGCTTGCTTCTTAATGCAGAATAGAGCTCAATTTATGGTCTAGTTAGTAAATTTTTCTCTTGTACATAACGCAGTTCCCTTATGGATACACTGAGTATCACTGTTGATTCTAATGATTTTTTTTTTGTATCATCCCAGTTTCACACGGGATCATTCCTTTTTTTTTTTTTTTTTTGTGTGTGTGTATGTGTGTGGTTGATCCTGAATGTGTATTTATATCTGACTGGAATACAAGACTCAAAAATCAGAAAGGTCTTCTTCCAAGGAGCAACTCTACTGTTGGGGCCAGATGAAGATGCTGAAATGCGAAGTGATACAGATTCACAATTACCTGGGTGTGCCAGGGCTGAGTGCAGAAGCTGCTGTCCTGCTTGGTGCTTAGCAGCTGTGACCTAATTTGCCCACTTTTGGTTTAGGGCTGTTTTGAAAATGATGATTGTCTCCAGTGTCAGAAATAACAGAGAAGCTGTCTGTTGATTTCTTTCTTGTTGAAAGTTCCTTGGACTCAATACTGATTTGTACCATTCTGGGAAGTGAGGAAGCTGTAGTATTTGCACCATGTGAGACTAAATGTGGAATATAACAATCTGCGTTGATTTGTCCACTTTATGCAAGACGAGTTTTTCATCTAAATTTTTCCCAGGTAAAAATTGTGACATATTAGTTCATATTTACTATGATCTACTATTTATATTTTATTTCCAAAATGTTGAAATGCTATGAATTTTAGAGCCTGCATGCTTGACCTAACAGCCAAAATGGAAATTTCTGGCTTAACCTTTCTGTAGTCCCCAGTCTGTTCTGTGGATAAAGAAATAGTGTTCTCAGTTTTCTACCTAAAGAGATTAACTGAGAATGCAAAGCAGTTGTGTTCTCTTCAGTTTCATGTATTAAAAATAAGTCTCTTTTAATCTTAAATTCCTTCAAAATGTGATCACCAGGAATGCCAGTTCGTTTAGCTGAAAATGCAACTTCCTTTTGATTTGCAGATATTTTTCCTGAAGTGTGTTTTAATAATTCTAGGGAGGGAAGAGACTGCATTTGTGAGTATGAATCCAGAAGACTAATAAACATCCTTTGTTACTTTTTGAACATTATTTTTTGCATTTTATGATTGTAGTCTCCATCTGAATGCAATTTGACAACAATTACTAAAAAATTACCTTTTCAGTGTTTCATAAATTGAAAGGAAAAACTGCAACATATAAATAAATATGAATAATACAAGTATATAATAATATAAAATATAAATAAGTAACATATAAATAAATTTCCTGGTACATAGCTGCGTTAGTAGATTTTCATTTATATATAGTTTCTCTCTGTGTGAAAATAAATATAATTTGTGTAGCATCCCACTAAACAACAAGTAGTGCCAAAAAGTTGTGTTTAATTGAAAACCAACAGGTTTTAGTATCTAACAATCAAGAAAATAGATATTTCTACAGGAAACAAAGCTAAAGAGTAAATACTCGAGAAAATACGTCAATAAACTTACATCAGTTGCCGTGAAAGTAATGCCTCCTATTTTTCTATGGGAAGTACAACAGATACAAAGAGCACAATAACATGTAATGAAACAAATTCTCAGCTGCAAAATGTTCTTTTTTAACACAGTCACCACTGTTAACTATGCATTTTTGCCAGCGATGAACAAGAGCCTGCATGCCACACTTGTAACTGCATGGCTGTCAGGAACATGGCTTGACTTTGACATCTCTGTCGCCACTGCTGAAATGTACCGCTCACTGCTTCATGGTGTTCACACCCACACTTTAGTCTTCATAGATGTTCATCAAGCATTGATTAATGTCAGTGGGTGCCATTTTTTTTCCACACGGAGGAATTAAATTCCATATCTTTCCTTCATATGCACTTCTGTGTCAGACTGCCTCTCTGCTGCCATCTGTTGCACAGCAATAAAATGTAGAGGAATATTGGTGGGAAGGTTCAACTTCTACTGCCATACCGCCAACATCTACCTCTGATGTCACGGGCCAACATAATAAAATAGGAGGCACTAACTTTGGAGCAGCACTTGTAGAAGGTTAGTCAGTAGCACAAAGTTGCTTCTAATTAAGAAAATAAAACAACTTTAAAACAACAGTATTTCAGAAGAATCTTCTTTTTAATTAATGAAAGTGATAACATTAAGTGAAAACCCACTGGTCACGCTTTCATTTTCCTTTCTCTCCTTTTCATGAAAAAAGATTGTGGAATCAAACTAAGGTTTTATCCAGCCTAATTTGCAGTCTCAAATACAAGCCACTGGTGGGTTTCAGAGCAAGAATATGGAAGCCAAGGTCCTCCTTGAACCCTGCTGTACTAACCCTTTCAATTTCTAATAAGGAAGGGCACAGGGCTTTCTGAATTGCAAAGTTATATTCTCTTTGTTGCACTCACTTTTATGTCTCTACTTTTTGAGCCATGAGAAATAGTAAATATTTTCTTTTCACTTCATGATTGTATAGACATTCTCATACTAGTTGTGAAAATTGTTGTTTTGGGGGTTTTTCTTGTTTTTATCCCTACCCTAAAAAGCTGTAGTGTATTATCATACAAACTCCATTCTATCATCTTTCCTTGGTCTTTTTCTACACAAAAAGAAACATGAATTCCTGTATTGGGAATTGCAAGGGGGGTGTTGATTAGGTTCCACTAAGGAAAAGTACAGGGAGCTATAAGGGGAAGTATTTATTGGTGATCACAAGTGGGTAGAAATATAGCTTGCTAATTTTATACTAATGCACTTGAAAGGGAAGAGATCCAAGCACTGAAAATAACAGCATTACATGTCCTCCATTATTTGCTTATGGAAGCAAGGCTGTGCAGTAGAACAGTGTTGCAAACACAAGCTGATCCTTTTTCCACTGAAATCTACGTCGGTTGATTAACTGCAGTAGAAGCAGGCTATGCTCAAATGGTAAGTATACGTGTGAGTTCTTCCAGCAATTGTGAAACAAATGACTGCATATCCTGAGTCTATCTTTATATATGCAAAGTAAAATAAAAAGTAGCTTTTGATGTCTCTGCTGAGCAGTGCTGACCCATGCATGCTTGGTCAGTAATTGCCCTGCTGGTTACTGACTAAAACTAAGTCCTTGAGGGAATACAATTTTTAAATTATATGATGACTGCTCCAGAAGTACTGCCTCCTATTTTATTACGTTGGCATACAATATCAGAGGTGGATGTTGGTGCTATGGCAGTAGACGTTGAACCTTCCCACCAATATTCCATTGCATTTTGTTGCTGTGTGCCAGATGGCATCAGAAGGGTAGTCTGACAAAATGGTGTCTGACATGGAAGTGTGTATGAAGCAAAGGTGTGTCACTGAATTCCTCCATGGGGAAAAAAAAACTGTGTCTTTTGCAATAGGAAAGAGGTCATCCTTCTGGATATCCTAGAACCTGAACAAACTATCAGCTCTGACCACTGCATCATGGTGCCCACTAAGCTGAAGGCTCAAACTTCCAGAGTCAGATCAGAAAAGAAGACAGCCTTTCTCTTGCAACATGATCATGATAAAGCCAAGCCCCATACTGACTTGAAGACCATAGTGCACATTGCCAGCCATGGCTGGACTGTCCTACCATACCCACCATATAGTCTGGATTTTCCACCTTCTAACTTCCATCTTTTCAGGCCAATGAAAGATGGACTGCATGGGAAACATTTTCCTAATAACAGTGCCATCATAGCAACTGTGGAATAGTGCATCACCTCCTCTAGTCTGGTTTTTTTTATTACAGCATGCAGGCTCTTGTTCAGTGCTAGCAAAAATGCATAGCTACTGGTGGTCACTATGTTGAAAAATAGTATTTTGTAGCAGAGAACTTACTCTATCAAACATTATTGTACTTTTTTTTTAATGTTTTAGTTTCTATGGAAAAATAGGAGGCATTACTTTCAGAGCAACCTATGTACTTTTGATAAATCTATCTTCTGCCTTTCTAAAACAAAGCCAAGACAAAATGGTGAGTCTGGAAGTTTAACTTAGATTATTAAACTTAGTTAACTGTATCTAAAATACTTGAAAGCAAGAATGAAGAGAAATTGTGTTATGGAGTGGAACTCGTTTTGAAATTCTCACATCCCATATATAAAGAGTCAGGAGCGTATTTATGTGATCCTCTTAAGCCATTTGGACTTTCAACTTAAATTTCAAGGGTGTTTCAGAACAGGTAGACAGCAGTCTCTATTTCCTAAGATCAGTGCACACTTAATCTTACTTTGAGGTGGGAATTCTCTCACCTGGTATTAGATACTGTGTTAGGCTGTGGGTATCTGGGTGTGAGCTAGGCATCCTATGCTCCTGTAATAGCCAGAGGAAAGAAATAGGTGTTTGGGTACAATTTGCCTGGTTTAGAGCTCTTGTATGTAGCTAGATGAACTGCCTTCTAATAGTATCAATTGTTCTACAGTGATGTAAGGGTCAGATGGTGTAGTAGGTAATGTCGCCATTTGGTCAGATAACTCTCATAGTGCATGCTGCTTTCATGTTGAATTAGTTCTGCCACTTCCGTGCTGTCAGCTCTTTCTACCTTGACAACATTTTCAAGAAAGCCATTTGCATAACAGATGATGAAACTTAATTGTACCAAAACCACTGTAATCAAAGGAGGTTATTTTTGCCTGATCCTGGGAGATTTTGCTTCAGATAATCAAAACCAATCAAAGATCTAATTCCCAGCCCTAGCAGAATATAGTCAAAATCTATTTTACTTTTGTGACTTTATGGAAACTTGCATATTTTATTTGCAAAAAGGAGCATTGTTCAGCAAGTCAGACTGAGCCTCAGATAACTGTCATAAAAATTGTCTTACCATTGTTGTTTACCATAGGACACATTTTTAATTCAAATTTTCAAATTGTTTACCCATCAGATTACTTGGTCTGAACTTTTAAACCATAGTGAATGTGGGTCTCAGCTGAGGAAAACGGCAAGATAAGCAGTTTGTGTATACCCACGTCTCAGGGACAATAGGTTTAAAAGCTGTTTCATTTTTTTTCCAGCTTTTGTAATCAGAATGTGTGGTTTCTTCCCATTTACGTTAAGTCAGTGTGCATTTCTTACATCCTCAAGGCTTCTTCTGTGTGGATATACTTCTTGAAATGTGACACTGTTACATCTGCTTTTTTAGTGAGCTCCAGTGTGTAGTTTTTAGAGGTTTTCCCTTAGTTGTGTGACCTAATGATTAAAGAAAATAAAAATAATGAACTCATCTCTCTCTGACGTTTAAATTCTACCATGTGAATAGGTCCTTTGTTGAGTGTTTTCCAGTCTTAAGAGCTGCCTCCACGCAGTTGACCCTTAAGACCTATTTTGAGTTACCAGACAAAAATAAGGTTTCCCTTCAAGTGTTGGTTGTCAGGGGTAACTGGCACTGATGCCAAAAGATGAATACTCTACCTACTTAGGATAATGCCTACTTTGTGAGCTAAATAAAGAGCTAAATTGCAGAGAAGGAAGTTGGATAAATGTGAAATATCAAGGGAGAAAAAACAAGATTATTAGGGACACAGGTTTCAGAAAGGATTATTGCTTTTTGCACCAGTAATGGCCTGGTGTACAGTTCATGTACACTGTTGTGCAGCTAGGCACTGGCTCCCTCAGCCCTGATGCTCCATGGAATAGCATACATGCTTTAGTCACTGCCCAAATAACAATTAAGAAGGGAGAGGCGGGGAAGGGGAATATTTTGCATGAATTACTTTGAATTTTACAGAAGAATGAGAGTTCCTATGATAGCAAGAAGTGTAGTATTTTGAGCTTTGCATGTTGAGAGACTCAGCTGCTGTTGGGAGAGTTACTGCTGAAATTCAGAATTCCTCAGCAAAATTAATGTGGCATTAATGTAAACAATGGATAAAAACTTACCTGTATCTAAAATTGTGTAATGGAAGAAATAAATTACTTTGCTGTGGGATTCAAATGTGGAAGCAATGTTGGTTCCCTTCCCTGAAAAAATGTGCTGGTCACTTTGTGGGGTATGGCAAAAGGAAGTGAGAATATCAAACAATATCAGAACTTGATGTCTACTAATGTTTTTATATCTGCGCAAAAGAAGATGAAGATGTGACCCACATCATGTAGTATCAAGAGATGCAAGCTCTTGGTTTCTTACAGTTAGCTAATACACTTATTAATACCTCAGTAGCCAAGAATAACACCATATCCAGTTACACACAGTCATGTGATTTTCAGAAACTGTTTCATGTGATTTTTCTCTGCAAAACAGCAAAAATTGGTGTACAAACGTATGTAAGTAACTTGGGGCTGAGCAGTCAAGAGTACTCCTTATAACTCATTTTCTTACTGTAGTTAGGATTTTCCAGGCAGATCCAGTAGCTTGCTTATCAGATACATTCTAAAGATACAAACCAATTCCCCTCCTAACAAGCGTACTGCGAATTTTACCAAAGCAAATAGAGTTGGTTGGCGAATCAGAGGCCACAAACACCTAAGATGGTTCAGGCTACATTTATGGTCACGTTTACGCTTACATTTATATTGCAGATCTTTGCTGCTCTCTGCAAGTTGCACCTGAGGCTGCCAGCATCCATCAGTAGTTCTGCGAGGAGAAAGATTGCTGCAGATTCTGCAGAAAGATTGGCAGCCAAACAGCAAACAGCAAACTGCTGCTTTCACTTTCCATGAGCTTTTAATGTTACAAGCCCTTCCCAGTCTCAAGGCAGTAAAGGAGTGTTGCACCATATTCCGTAAAAGTATGACCTAAACATAACTCC
The DNA here is from genome assembly GCF_002078875.1 of Numida meleagris. Classification (NCBI taxonomy): domain Eukaryota; kingdom Metazoa; phylum Chordata; class Aves; order Galliformes; family Numididae; genus Numida; species Numida meleagris. The sequence goes on along the minus strand of NC_034411.1, from coordinate 81,946,603 downwards.
TCCAGTTACTTCAGTGAAATGCTATGGGCTAAATGGCCCCACCTAAAAGTAAAAAAGGGAGCAGGGAGAACTCTTTTCAGATGTGCTTTCAGTGTTTGGTTGTTTTTACATAAGTTCTGTAACATTCTGCCTTGTTTCAAGTGCTTATTTGTGTTGTGGAATAAGGGTCTAGCCTTGTGTTCCTGACTTCATGTAAGTGGAAATCTACTGAAGATTTGGTCCATTGACCTTGACCCCAGGTAAGTTCTCCTTTAGTAACAGGATAATTTTGTGAAGTGTAAGAGTCAGAGTCACCAGCAGAGGTTTTCATGGACAGCAGAGTGGCCAAATGAACATATAGTTTTTCCCTGTGAACTTCACTCACATTTTGTGTTCGCCATAACAGAACTAAAATTCTCCATCTGTGAAACCATCTGGTAGATTAGAAATGCCTACCTTTAAAAAAATAAAACACACCATTCTGTGCCACACAGAATAGTAGAAGAGAGTCCTGGCTTGTTTCCAGTGTAAAACATCCTCAAACACAGAGCCCCCGCCATGGAAGTTAGTGCCAGAAGAGGCCAAGCAAGGCCTGTGATTGCCTGTTTTTCATTTCCAACTACTACATGATCTTGCACAGCAAGCTTTCCAAGGAAATTCCAGGAACTGACAGATGAATGCGTGTATTTACACATAAAAATACACTAACAAATACAAGTAAGAGTTCATAATTCACTCGGGACTTTACCTCTCATTCATCCAAGTAATGATACAATTTAGGATGATGAAACAAAATTTAGAAGATGGGAGTGGTAATTATAGTCTGTTCTCTGGATTTTGCATGGATGGAAGTGAAATTGTAGCAGTCGTCCAGAATCCTTTATTTGTTCTGCAGTACATTCAGTGCTACCGTCACTGCTGCTTCAACCCTTCCGAAGCTTGCATATTTTGCACATTTGAAAGCTGATTTTGTTTTTATCTTAATTAAAAACAACTGCAAATGGAGAATGCTTTCAATATAGAAGGGTCTTCTCCAGTTTCATGTCAAAATGTTCAATATGTTCAGATCTGTTCCTTATGTTTCAATTTTGATCTTATCTTCGTAAAATAATGATCTAAGAAAAAATTCTGAAACTGTTATATCAAATGTCTGTGGATCTCATGGAGGGACCTTTTTTGATTTCTTACAGTTGTCAGCAGGTTTATAATGATTTGAAATATAAGATAATTACTGGAGTTGAATCTGCTGGGAATGTCTAGTGAAAATGAAAGCCAAATGGCCTGTTATATTTTTTACATCAATGCAATGTGATTAGGTAGACTTTCTTATTCAGTGTATTAAAATGTATTTTAAAAAATCGTAGTTATCATTTTAATTTTGCATTCTTTTTCCTTCTTTATTTGCCATTATTGAACACTATTTTTCATTGTAGCCTTCACCTAGCAGCTCTACAAAAAGGAAAAACTCCTAAAATAGAAAAAAAAAACCCAAGATCTGCATGTAGGAAATACGCATTCTGGGAGTGTTTGTACATACTTTTTTTCACTTGCTTTTTCTACGAAGTTTTTAAGATGTAATTATTATTATTTAGTTCTCCTGTACAATTTGCAGTGTATGGATGCTGCAATCCATATGCTGCATACATACATAAATATCCAGTTTCTCTGGAGGACACTGCTCAGGCTGTTAGTTCTCCATCTGTAAGAACATACACAGGGACAAGCTGGTCAGACCAAAGATACATTACTGCTGGTTGTCAGTCTGCAATGATGTCCTGCTACACTGCAGTAACCTACGTCTGTGCCTCAGCAGGGACCTACATTTGCAAGAACTGTAATCAGACTTTAAAACTCTATGAGCTTTGGCACTGAAACCTCTTCAACCATTAGTTTCCTCAGTTCGATGCTGTTACAAGTTTGTTTGTGGTCAGCACTTGCATCTCTGAAAGTGCTAGGAATCATTTCTTTCAATCTTTGCAAGTGGCTCTTGCAGATTAGTGGTTAAGAGTTTGGGAATTTAGTAACACAAGCTTAGATTTATTGATTATAAAAGTGTATACTTCTGATCACACTTGAATGTTAATCTCACAGATTTACTCTAGTAAATGTTAGTGGCAAATTTTGTAAAGTAATGCTGATTTATACTTAAGTCCAAAAGCATTTCACGCATGTGAGTAAAGTTCAGTGCAGCTTTACACTGATGTTAGTGACAACAGTATGTGTTAAGACACCAGTGTGCTGGTAAAACGGGAGAGGAAAATAACTTGTTTCAAGACTTCCACTACTTCCACTACTATCCCAGTCTTTGAAATTAGATTATTTATTTTCTGAAGGGTTTTATGCCATGAGTAAGATGGGTTTCCTTTCACCAATCAGAAACAAGGTATCTGGTCTTAAATTGCCAAGCTTAGACTTGGCACCTAGATGTTGTCTGCTATCGTATGGAGAGGAAGAAAGGCACCTTCAGGGGCGGAGGAATCATAAATGTCATCTTTCACATTAATTTTAGGACAAGATGAAGCACTTCAGTTAGGCAGGGGACAAATGGATTTGACTGTTCTTTTTGCTAGTACAAGTGCGTGTGTGTAATAGGAGTTGGCAGCAGAATTGGTTGATGCAAGCCTAATGAGAAAGCAAGAGTTGTTTTTAAGGGCTGGTAAAGCGGTCATGAACTTCAAAAACTGTCATGAACTTTATAAAACACAGTCCCACATGTGATGATAGCAGCTTCCTTTATGGAATTGTTGAGATTTTTATACTGGAGTATAACAACTTAATTCCTATTAGGTGTCCTTTGAGGTGATAAAATAATCAGCAAGTCACACTTACTATGCAGACATCTTGGAATAGTGAAAATAACAATGTCAGCTTTTCCTTCTCTCATAATTTATATATTCTTTCTCTCGATTGTTATTTGAAGACTTTTTATGTATATCAGGGATTAACTTTTTGAACCTAAATGTTTAAAAGGTTCAAGACAAGTAACGTGTATGGTCTATGCAAAGAAGAAAAAGGCAGTTTCACAACAGCCTGTATTCAGAATTTAGCTAAGTGGCATATTGCATAAAAACATGTTGTCATATTTTTTTTTTCCATTTTGGTAAAGTAGCTTTTAAAAATGCTTTAATATTGTAAGTTCAGCAGTGGAATATCTTATCAGTAGTCACGTTTTGCTATCCACAGTCCAGAGGGAGGAAGGGCTTCTAGAAATGAGTAGTGAGTTTTTAGTGGTTTTAGTAGTGAGTTTTTAGTGAGTTTGTCTGTATTTCTTGTAGTTATGCCACAGTAGAAGAAAAATTCCAATTAAATTGTTTGATAAATAAATTACGTCCCCATGCAGAAAGTCATGTCATTAGAAAATTGCATTTTGCAAAAAAAAAAACAAAAACAAAAAAAAAAACCTCAGAAATGCTAAATATAGCACTAAGAGGCCTTGTTTACTTGAAAAATAGTATACTCATCGTAATCCTATTATGGCTAATCTATGTGTCTGCTAATTGCCTTGTTCAAGAATCAGTGACCTTTCTCAGTTCGTCTGATACATGTAGCAGTGGAAAGATAAAACATAAACAGTTGTCTGTGTCTTTGAAGTATAACAGGGAGAAATTTCTGGATCTCCTGTCTTTGTGATTTGGTTTTAATACAACCTGATGGCAAGAGCATTTTAGTTAGGTGCTTAGAAAGAGTATTGGTCTTTATTTGCTTATTTATTTATAATTATTTATCTGTTTCCACAAAGGAATTGAGAACACAAGTTTGTTACACTTCCTCTATGGCAGTAGTGATTCAGCATGCCAAAAGTGGAACTGTGAGAGCATTTCCTTGATTCTGTGTTCTTTGGCAGGAGCGTAAGGACTAATAAAAAGTAATCGCTCAAGAAAAACAGGTGCTATCTTTTCACCATGGTTTTGCATGATTGTAATGAGAAGATTACTTGGAGCTTTTTATTGTCATATCAAGTTGATAGCTGTTGAAATACAAGGCTGTTACTAAATACTACAGCTAGGAAGCGGAGCATCTATGTGTGTGGCCTCTTGTCTAATGCTGCAGCTTGTCATTTTCTGTCATTCCCACCACCTATTATTAGCTAATTGATATAGTAATGTTTTCTTCATTTCTTTAATGTATGAATTAAAATTTATGAAAATATTGATAAAGAAATACATCTTCTTTGCTTTAGAATGATAAAGCTTGTCAGTCTCGTTTATATCAATATTTGTGTACGCATAGATTTCTTCATGGAGCACAGCATAATGTATACACATGTATAAGTAGTATTTCTTTTCCCTAGGTACTTTATTTCTGTCTGACACATCAGCTGAAAGTAATTCTCAGCTTGTCCACTGTGACCCCAAAATACAGACAGTAATTAGTCTGCACAGCACAAAGGGGAAAAAAGAGTACTTCTAACATGTCGAAAGAACTGTAATATTCTTCCCTTTATGTGCTGTTCCTTCTCTTGTATTCTCTTTACTGCAGACTTTTTGAGTTGCTGAGGTGATGAAAGACACCCTTGATAGCTTCTTTGCCAGGTCTTGTAGTACTGCATTCATGCACTATTGTGCTTGTGATAAGAAGACTTAGGCATTCAGGCCAACAACTTAAATACATGGCTCAGTTTAATCACCCAAATCATTTTAATTGATTTACTTTAATAGCTTTAATAGTATTGGCAGTACCCTTTATGAATTTGTAGTTGTCTCCCAACATTGTTACAGAGAAGTTCAAGTCCTGCAGAAAGTTCCAATTTGAATAAATTAAAAGCAGTGATGGTTGCTAGCTTTATCTAGTGTGACAGTGGCCTGCAATAGAAAGGTGTCAACGGTTTACGGGCGCTAGGCCCGATTCCGTGACGAAGGGGACGGGGGACCCACGGGCCCACGTCCCGGGAAAAGGGGAAAGGGGAAAAGGGTAGGGAGATGGCCCTGAGAGCAAAGAACAGCGGCAACAATCTGAGGAGAAACAAAACTAATTTGCTAAATAAGATATCGGAATGCAAAACAACGCACTATAATACAATATAATTACAATTTAAGCTGATAAATCCAATACAGAGAGAGAGAATGTCCCAAAATCAAGGTAGGCCTTACTCTACTACCGACGATAAGACGGCTGGAGAGCGAGGTGCTGCCGAGACGAGAGACGGCGGAAAAAGGGACGAGGTCTCGTGATCTGCAAGTTTTTATACTGCGAGCTTTTATCTTTTCCCTCCGGCTGGAAAATGGTAACAGAGGAGCAAAGTACCGTGGGGACTGTAGTAGTCCTTCTCTTCTGAGGACCAGGTACATTCACTACATGATGTTATGATGTGGAGTACCAATAACTGAAAATCATAAAACCATGACAAAAGGAAATAGTAGCACCTTTCTTGCTCATTTCTGTTTATTAATAGCCCCAAAATAGAATCCGCAGTGCAGTTGTGGTTGAAAGAGCATTTGCAGGATCAGTTACCAACCTAACACATTTAGGAGTGGGAAGAGCTCTGGGTTTGTTTTTATTTCTTATGCAGCAGAGTTCATTCTTTCTCTAATTAAAATGTGTTTACAGTACTCCACACAGCATCTCAACTCATGTACTTTTCAACAGAGTTATTATTCTAGAATTATTTCTGGAGTTCTGTCTTTTATATGCTTATTTGATGAGTAAGGCCACGCCAATGAAAAACCCCTTTATTCCTGAAAGAGAATGAGTCAATGGGCACAAACTGAAGCACACAGAATTCCACTTAAACCTAAGAATGAAAGACAATCCATTTTCCTGTGGAGCTTGTCAAACACTGGCACAGGTTGCCCTGAGAGGTTGTGGAGTTTCAATCCTTAGAGGTAATCAAAATCTAATGGGACACAGCCCTGAACAACTGGCTGTAGGTGACCCTACTGTGAGCAGGGGTTGGACTAGATGACCTCCAGAGGTGCCATACATCCTCAACCATTCTGTAATCCTTCATACAGGTGTGATCATAAACACGTCATTATAAGACCTTAATCAATATATTCTTCCTCTGAAATGCAGCCCTCCTACATGATCAAATAAAACTTAACTCGTACTGCTGAGAACACTGATAGATGAAAAGGCAAAGCGGGTAAGCTAGGTGGGTGGTTTTTGACAGGATTCAGTGTCCCTAGAGAATGGGAAATTGCTTCCCTGGGCTTGAAACTTGGAGATCCTGCATTTCTTTAAGCATGTAAGCAATTAAAAAGAGTTTAGTTATTGATTTAAACAACCAATCATGTGATGGGGATCTTTTGTTGTGTAAATTCCAGCAAGAAATAATTTTTTTCTATGTGTGGTTTCAAATGTTTTAATTCCTGTTTCCCTGATCAGTGTCTTTTCCTAGCATGCTCTGATTTTAAAGGTGCAGTCTGCAGGACCAGAGCTTTGACCTGTTGTGAGGATGATGGTGGCCTTTGGAAATACATAGAATCATAGAATTGTTTGAGTTGGAAGGGACTTTTAAGATCACTGAGTTCCAACCCCCCTGCTATAGGCAGGGACGCCTCCCTCTAGGCCAGGTTGCTCAAAGCTCCATCCAGCCTGGCCCTGAATGCTTCCAGGGAGGAAATGTTAATTTAGTGTCCTGAAAATCGGATGTTGAAAACGTGTGCACTATAATTGAGGTCTATGATAGAATTAACCATGCAACTTACTAAGGATAGGTTGGGTTAAAAATAGTTTGTACAGATACCATTTTTTGTAAATGAAGAAGGAAACTGGTAAGAAATGACATAATAGGTTTAGAACCAATTTCGAAACCCAGTATCATTGAATACACCAGAAATTGAGATCACAGCCTAAAATGCTGGTCGATAAATTAGATCAAAACATGCAATAGAACTGATTTAAACAGCCTGGAACTAACACAAAAGGAAGTGATGTGCATGGTGAGAAGAGGTTTGGTGTCCTGCTCCCTGCAACACAGCCACAAAGCGGTGTGTGTCCTACCAACCACATGCCGTAAAGCAGGTGCTGAAGGAGCAGCCTGAGTGCTCTCCAGTAGGTTCCAGCACCTCCCCTGTAGAGAAGCCTCTTAGAAACTGTGACTGTGGCTACAGGGACCACACAGGAGATGCCATCAGCTGCAGAGGATGAGATGGGAGGGTCCATGTGGTAACTTATGCTGTGTGAAATCAGTGGCTTATATATGAGGGTGTCACTGCAGCTTTCTGGACTCTGTACTACAAATACTTTGTAAGATCCTGGATTATTTATTGTTGTTATTGTTTTAGGATTTGTTATTTGAAGAAGTTCTAACTTGTGTCTGGAAACAAGGCTTTGCAGCTGAAGTACTGTGCTGCTCCAAAGCAAACTGAATTCACACTGCCAAATAATCTCTCCTTCCCTAGTAGCTCTGTAAGTAATGCCATTGAGATGTTTGCATAATCCTCGTATTTCAGTGATTGAACTGCTGCTAGAGTACTATGCAATTCTCTGTGTATTATGTTTGTTCCTGACTAATACTTTGGTAACATAATAAGAATATCTGGGAGAAAGAGCAGTATTGCATAGCTTGCAGCTACTTTGCACTACCACCACCTTCCCACAAATTAATGAATAATTTTATTCTCTTGAATGCTCTGGGAAACCAAGACACCTACAAATGCTGCAGGGAAGTAATAATGATGAACTATTGGGTGGCTCAGTTAATTAGCAAAATCTTTTGAGTTCAGACCATTAATAATGAATTTTTAGCTATAGATCTGGTCTGTGTGTGCAGGGCAGTGCATTGCTGTGCAGTTACCCAAGGTTACTCTGGCAATGTAAGCTCAGTATCAGAAGCAGCACAACACTGGTCCAGTATTTGTAGGGATGGTAAAGCCATGCTCTTCCTACCACTCAGTTGTCCTGCTGTAAACTTTAAATCAGAAATACCCGAAAAGCAACAAATCATTTTATTTCCTTGGTCCCTATAGAAATATAGATAAAGGGATGGAGCAGCTGGCAGGGAATTTACTCCGCCATCAGCTGCTTTGGAAACGCAGTAGTAGTTACATGTGGTTGGTAATTTCTTTGCATTCAAACGTTAATGATTGAACATATCCTGAATACTTGGTAAATACGATGGTCATGGTAAAAAGCTTTTTACTTGACAGATACCTACTGTGAAGAGACTGCTGCTGTTGTGCCCTTTCAGAGCTTTAGAGGTTCTAAACTTATTTCACATTATTACCTAGGACACTTCAAAACTGAAAAGTCCCTAATAAAAGAACTCGTTCTATCGAAGTATCTGTTCCATATTGGCTTACCATCCCCTTTCTGTTCCCTCTGCCATATATGCCCCTGGCAGGGTGCCACTCCAAGCAAAAGGGGGCAGCAACCCACACCCCTCAGGAGTAAAAAACCTTTAGGATTTGGGAAGTTAGCACCAAATGCTCGGTGTTTATGCTACGCATATCATGCCTGCACCCAGAGGGGCTGACAGCTTCCGCATCACGTTGCAGCACTCCAGCGTCAGTGAAGCGGTATCTGTGGGAGCGGTCACTTTCTCATGGTGATGTCCAAGGGCTCTTGCAAGGGTGGAATAACTTTGTGGAATCCAGAGCTCTTCCAGGTCTGTTTCTTTGATCTTTCCCATACTTTCCTAAATATATAGTAATGTAAATATTTGGATTATTATCGCTGTTAGTAGTAAAACTATTACAGTTGACAGTATGCTGCTGCCACAGGGGATACTAAAATGAGCATGTGAAAGGCAGTAATGTTCTGTAGCGTACACTTCTGGAGTGTGCTCAGATACAATTTAGTGGTGATTGTAGGGGAAGAATCTGACATAAGATGGAAAACTGAGACCAAACAGTAGATGCAAAAATAACTGCCTAAGAACAAATAATTTCTGCCTTTTATTACTCCTAAGCATCTTTGCTGCCTTTCATTCTGAAAGTTACAAGAGATTGAAGTTATGGCTCTGTATCTTCTCTCCAAATTTCAGCGTTTTCACGGGGCCTGTGGGCCTGTTTGGACTTGTGGAAATGTGTTATTTTCTAAAATACCAGTAGTTGACATTTCTGAGACCGGATAATGGCAGCCATTTTATAAGTTACAGCAGAGAAAACTGTCATACTATTTCTGAGGGAATAGAAAAAGTTTTAAAAATTCATGTAACTAGATAAAAACATTAACGGAAAAAGTAATCTTAAAGACTGCATTGTTCAACTTGAAGCACTCAGAACCTTCATTTACCCATGTTTTAAGGGCAGTCCAACTAATTTAGTCTCTGCTCAATGCTCACTACATGGCATTTCAGAATCTTTTGTGTATTTACCATGTATTATTTCTTAAGATAAACAATTACAGTAACAATACCAAAGAAATGGAAGATACTGGTACATTAACAATTAAACCCTTCCTAGATGATATGTGCTGTCCATGGTGTTCTGCGATTCTTTTATGACCAGTAGGTGTACTTTCTACTGTTTTAAATGGTCAGTTGTATCAGAATTTCTCTTCCTAAACTTGACCACTTTCTGTTGTATGAAAGAAGATTATTCCATAGGGTGACATTTTTCCAACATGAACTCAGTGCTAGAATATGTATTTTAATGACAGAGAAATTACAGGCTGTCAAATCGTCATTTGGCAAGACTAGAGTATTCTTGAGTTTCTGCTGCCAGTATTACTGCTTTAATGAAAATACATGTAACTAAAAAGAAACTCTTATTGAGTACAGTTTGGTTAAAAGAAGAATTCGTGTCAAAATCTAGATGTGTGAATTGTAGAAATTTAAAACTTTAAATTTTAAAATTTAAAATTTAAAGTGAAATATGGTTTGGGATAGGAAAAAAATTTAAAATGGATGTAAAAATACCATCAATAAATTGGGTGAGGTGTGATTCTGAAGTCTATCTCTATCCTCAGAGGTAAACCCAATATTAAATTTCACATTATAGTGGAAGCTTAGTAGCAGCATTTGGCAGATGTATGCAGAAATCAAATGCTGAACTTAGTAGAGCATTTGTACATGCAAATAATTATGAAGAGAGATGATGGCCAGTTCTAGTAGCCTACAAAATGCAGAGGCAGCCTGTCAGAGGGAGCGGCAGATCGTTCTCTTCCTTGAGAAAATCGTTTGCTGTCACACAGGAAAGGAGCTGTGGTAAGTAATAGTTTGCATTTTTCCAGTTATTCTATAGATTCTGACAGCTGCCTATGCCTACTGCATTCACTATATGTCATTACTAATGTCTTCTATGGGGATGCCAAGCCATTCAGTACTAACGTTAGAACATGTAAGACTGAAATCTGTAGAGGAAATGCTGAGACTACATGATATTCAGATTACGTTGCCTACTTTTCCACAGAAACTGGATTTCTACAGCTTTAATCTACTTGTAGGTATTTTGTTGGTTTCAGCTTGTGTGGGCAAATGCTATTCAGAGGTCCTGCACTGCAGAGTGCAGAGCACGTGTCACCATGCTGAGGGTAAGAGCAAGGAGTAGAGCAGTGGAAGAAAGCTGCTGGTAAAATGGGCTTGGAGCCTGTGGTGCATTATTCCTGTGATGGAAAAAGCGGCTTCTCTTTTTGAGATACACTTAGTCTCAGTAGTCTAGCACTTTCATGCTAGTGAAATATAAAAGTTAAAGAAGATTAGGGATTATTTCTAAAGTTAGTTGGATATGGGTAGAAGTTCTCTTGGTATTCAAAATAAAAATTCTCCTCAGATAAACACATGCCTTTGACTTACAGACAAACTTTGAAAATGAAAGAAAAAGCTATTAAGTGATACCAGTCCTGTGCAGGCCTGTGCATGAATTTCACTGTGTGTAGATGAACAGCCCAGAAGGGGTAAGGCTTGACACTGGCAGGATCCTCGACTGAGCCTTGCATGTTATTGCAGTGGATCTGGGAGGTGTTACAGGTACAAAAATGGGAAATACGACACATTTCAGATAATAAATACGGATAGAGAAAATGCCTATCTTATTCACAGGGGGCTGTACTTACTATACACTCTTACTCTCTACAGAATTATTTTAAATACCATATATTATTAAAGAAAATGGCAATTGAAGAATTATATGTCTTAAGAAGCTGATAACCATGGCTTTTAAATCATCTTGGGGATTTTGATTCATCTCAAAAGTGATAGATGGAGCTCTTGCTGTTTTTCTGCAGCCTTTGTTGCTTATTTTATTGAGTAATTGAAATTCAGATTTCACACATATTTGATTCTTAGATACTTATTTTCATTAAAACTTGCCAGTTATGTGAGAGCTATGTATGTTTTTGAGATATTCATTAAATGAGATTTGTAACAGTTTACATGAAATTCTGACAGTTTACGAAATCTATCAGTCAAAAGCAGATGGCCTGTGTTGGTAGGCTTTTTCTGTTATAAGGAATATATTTTCAACATATGTATTTCATTTATAATATATTTTCTCACAGGCTCTTATTCTTAAAAATCATTTAATCAACACATGATACCCTCCCACGCTTTAACTTGACACTTCAATGTTCAGATGTCATCTATCTGAAGTTCAGTAAGAGACATGATTATGCAACAAATTCTTTAAAATATCGATCCTAAATCACTGAAAACATTTGTTGTATCCTCATGCCTAACCCTTTTATGAATGTATTTTGCAGTTAGGCATCCAGGTATCCTTAGCTCTGACACTTGACCATTAGGATTTCTTTTTGAATGTGGTTGTGTTGGCCATAGCTGGCCACATGTCCTTGAGGTGAGGCCATAGAGGGTGGCACAGTCTGGCCAGGAAAGAATGGAGGAGAGGAAGAGCATGGAGAGACAAGTCATCCCCCAAGGAGGATGAATTTCCAGTGGCTTGAAGAGTGGCCACATGACAACCACTGGGGCTTCTCCCCTGAGTCACTATGTTTGGGAGCTTGGTGGATGGGTTATTGCAGTGGAATTGCCAGGTCACAGCCTGAACCAATGGTTCAGCACCAAGTGAGAAGGTGTGGCTAACCCAGGGAGCTCAGGTGCAAGCAATGCACCTGAGTGACCAGAAGGGGTGGAGTTTGAATCTACCCCTCCTCAGCTTCATTTAAGGGTTAGCAGTTGAGGGAGTAGCATCTCTCTGGATGGGGATTGCACTTTCCTTGAGCATCACTGGCTGTCAGAAGGGGTGAGCCAGTTTTCTGTCTTTGTTACCTTCTGTTGCTCCATGGTGCCTGTATCCCATTAGAAGGTACTGACACTGACCTTCGTTTGCTATGCAGTTGTCTGTGTCCTAGTTTTCACAGATAGAAAAGCAGTGAAATAACATGTGAGACTGTGGCCAAACCTTAGCTTTGGGAAGTTGCCAGCAGATCTGATCTTTATGTGGATTTTTGAGTTTATTTTTGGGTTTTTACCCTGAGCTGGGGAAGGGGCAAACCCTGTCACTCATGCGCAACCCATGATGTGACCAAAGGAAGCTTGAATATGAGGACAGACATACAGCCAAGCTCATGACTGCCTTTTTGCATACAAGGGTAGTGTCAACAATCTGCTGCTTAGGCATTTTAAAATAAAAGCAATTTCTGCTATCTGCAAGGGTAGTGTAGACCCAGTCCCCAATGATTTGAGTGGACATTTTAAGTCTTTTTTTAGGCATCTTAAGAGTTTGAAGGTATTTTTAATCTATTTTTAAAGTTTGATATTTGAACTCATTCATAAGTGCTTTGTGTTACCCGCATTTTCACTGTAACCTGGATATGAGACTTAGCCTTTTTCATTTGACCGTGTCTGATAGTAATGTTGGTCTTAATATATGCAAAAAATGTGGCATAATTCTCTGATTTTGTAGACTTTCTTGAAGTGAATTTACACTGAGTTCCCTTTAATTGCTTTATAGCACCCAGATGCTTAATCCAGAACTTCATTAATGAGATTAGCTGTGTTGAGCGAAGAACTTGGGGTCTTGGAGTTGTGTTAGGTAAGGTAGTTGGTAATGCTGTTTTTCTTCAGTTGGATCTTTGTAGTTAGTTCCCATGCACACTAGGAACAAAGAATTGTATTTATCATTTCCATTATGGTCGACTGTCTGGTTCCTTTTTTCTCTTTTTTTTTATATTTAATGTAACTTCTGGTATTCAAAAGCATTTATTTAAAACACTAGTTATTGAAAACTGAGTGTGGTTGAATGGCATACAATATAAAAAAAATTGTAAATAGCATGTATTTATAAGAAATTATGAACCATTTATTTTGTACAAATTGTTCTTAGAGGAAAATATTAAGTCTTTAAAATTACACAGATGGGTTGTCACTTATTAATTTGTTAATGAAATGTTGAAACTTTCTTGTCAGTTACAGTAGATTTGATGTAGACTAACAGTGGTTGTTGCCTGACAACATCTAAACAACAGTTATCAAAATCATGGAATCACCAAGGTTGGTAAAGACCTACAAGATCATCCAGTCCAACTGTCCACCTATCATCAATAGTTCTCACTAGGTCTTGTCCCTCAACACAATATCTAAATGTTCCTTGAACATCTCCAGGGTTCGTGACTCCACCACCTCCCTGGGCAGCCCATTCTAGTCCCTGACCACTCTTCCAGAAAAGTAGTATTTCCTAATGTCCAGTCTGAATCTCCCCTGGCGCAACTTGAGGCCGTTCCCTCTGGTCCTGTCACTAGTTACAAGAGAGAAGAGGTCAACCCCCAGCTCACTACTACCTCCCTTCAGGTAGTTGTAGAGAGCGATAAGGTCTCCCCTGAGCCTCCTGTTCTCCAGACTGAACAATCCCAGCTCCCTCAGCCACTCCTCATAAGGCCTGTGCTCCAGACCCCTCACCAGCTTCACTGCCCTTCTCTGGACATGTTCCAGGGCCTCAATGTCTTTCTTGCAGTGAGGGGCCCAAAACTGAACGCAGTACTAGAGGTGCGGCCTCACCAGTGCTGAGTACAGAGGGACAATTAATTCCCTGCTCCTGCTGGCTATTTCTGATACAAGCCAGGATGCCACTGACCTCCTTGGCCTCCTGGGCACACTGCTGGCTCATGCTCAGCCGAGCGTCGACCAACACCCCTGGATGCATTTCCTCTACACAGTCTTCCAGCCAATCTGCCCCAAGCCTGTAACGTTGCCTGGGGTTGTTGCGGCCAAAGTGCAGGACCCGGCACTTGGTCTTGTTGAACCTCATCCCATTGGCTTCAGCCCAGAGATCCAGCCTGTCCAGATCTCTCTGTCGGGCCTTGCTACCCCCAGGCAGATCGACACTTCCTGCCAGCTTGGTGGCATCTGCGAACTTACTGGTGGTGCACTCAATGCCCTCATCCAGGTCATCAGTAAAGATATTGAAAAGGACAGGCCCCAGCACCGACCCCTGGGGAACACCACTCATGACTGGTTGCCAGCTGGATTTAACTCCATTCACCACCACTCTCTGGGCCCAGCCCTCCAGCCAGCTCCTTACCCAGCAAAGAGTGTACCTGTCCAAGCCACAGGCTGCCAGTTTCTCCAGGAGAATACAGTGGGAGACAGTGCTGAAGGCTTTGAGTTACTAGGTTTTGCCAGTTTTGTGCAGTAACAATATAATTTATTATTATTAAATAAGTAATAAGATGTATCATATGTTTAGAAATACATATAGCTTAGAGCTCCAGTAAAAACCTGCAGACTGCTTTTGCTCTAGTCTGAGTCCTCCAACAGTTGTGTTGTCTGTAATGAATTATGTGCGTTTGTCCTTCCTGTAGCTAAATGCACAACCCTTTTTTTGTCAGACAAAACTCTGATTCTCAGTCATCTGAATTAGTGAGCAAAGAAGTCCTGGTTCATCTCCATGTGTTCTGCTCCTCCAGTGCACATGAGAAAGCAGCTGAATTTATGATCAGAAGAATAATCCTAGGAGTGATACAGAGCATCCATTCCAAGCTGTAGTGTTTGTACTCCACCTCTCTTTGCACGTCAAAGGCGTTAATGTAAGGAGCTGTCTGCTTTTACCCTGGCAGTCCTGTAGGCCATGGACATAGCAGTTTTCCAGATTTCTCCTGTAAGTTGTAGTTAGTGCAGTGCTCAGAGCCTCCCTGTTGCTGCTATGCCCTTTGTCCCATGGCATGTGCTGTTTTCAGGTCTTTTGTGTACTTTTTTGGGGGGATGAGATTGCTTTGCCTTTGTATTCTGTAGTGACCATGGGTATTGTTAAGTCACTTTAACCCTCCACTGCTTTTACAGATACCTTCTAAAAGGCTAAGATGGTATGCTGCTGTGAGCTGCACAAATGTATCTGGAGTCACCAGGTACACAGAACTCCCTAGATCTTCCCCCTTTCATTTTTTTTTTACATCAGATGTTACTGTAATATGAGTTGTGTTATCTGCTACAGACTTTTTTTAAAAAGAATATTCTCTTTTAGGGTTAATTACTTTGGGAATAAGATTAGTGGAGAAAAGAAACAATGATAGGATCAAATGCAGTGGCTATGAAGGATCAGGACATGGCCTTTGTGATGTGGGCTCTTCAAAGACATGGGCAGCACATCTGACAGGAGGCTCTCACCAATCCTTTGCACAGAGCGGGGAGGAAAATACATTACTGTAAATAAGTTGGTGTTCTGTGCTCAATTCTTTAACAGTATAGATGTCTCACTCAAATGATCTTCCACTTGCGGTAATATATCTTACTGAAGATAACTGTTTTCCTTACTGTTCTTAGAATATGTAAATGGCCCTAAGAGGAATGCTGATTACTCTAGTGAGCCTTTTGGGGAGTTGTATCTGGCACAGAAGGCTGCATCTTCTTCAGACAACTATGAATTTCTACTTTTCAGGTGATGCATAATTGTCTTTTCAGTAATTGATCTTTGTACCTAAAAGGAGGTATCATTCCTTTTTGTCTGCTGTCTTCCTAGCCTTAACTGAGTATAAATCATCAGCTGCAGCAGTAAAAAGCTTGTATTTTGTAGTAAGCTGTTTTACAATATTTTCATAAATTTAGGTATGTTGAATGGCAGTTCCTCAATTCCATATACCTTCCAGTTAATAAACAAAAACAAATAGATGTGCAATAAAATAGTAAACAGACAATGAATCTGATTCAAATCTTGTTTTTCAAGTTGAATTATTTGAGGAAATTAGTTTATGAACTAAATTTGGAAGTCTGGACTCCATCAGTCTTTAGGAGGAAGAGCAGTAATTACATTCTCTCTCAATTTATGCTGTGTGTCTGTACTCCTTTTTTTAGAACTTTTCTTTTTAATTCTATTAGATTGAACTTAATTTCACATGACAAGTAGCAGAATCATGCAGATAAATAACAGAAGTATAATTGCTCTGTAAAGACCCCATGATTTGCTGTAAGGATATGAGTACATTGTAGTCGCTCACTAAGACAGCATCTTATGATATTGTATCAAAGCTAGCTTTTTAGCCTCTTGGTTACAGTCCAGATAGACAACCTTGCGTGCCCTTCCTTTGTCCACCGATGTCATCACTTGGTAAAGCTATCCAGGCTTAATCTTACAGTTATTTTTTCTCCTGATTTGGAGATACAGCTAACTTAGTTCCACTGATAAAATCATAGTTCCTAATTTAAAATATCTAAATATTTTCAAGAGTATAATATTTTAACTCATTTTAATATGAGTATATTTGCATTTTGAATGTTTTCTGTTTGACCACAGGAACAGGCAAAGAAAATGTTCAGTGAGTGGAGCCCATCCTTGGTTACTGTGAAATGATTTACCAACCTGTTTATCCCTGATGGAGATCGGTTTATTGTAACAGAAAGCTTGGGGTTTAGAAACCTAGGATTTTTTTTTTAATCCCAGCAATGGCTTTTCTGACATTGAATATACAGGAAATGGAACTCTTAATTTCAGTATTACATCTGTGTTTTTTCTTTCACTCTTATTTCACTAATAAAAGTTGCATGAGTGTTTCTCCTGGCGTAGATATGGTAAAACAACATTGCTTCACTGTTACTGAGGCCCTCTGTATCCATGGGGAAAAGTCAGAACTAGTAACGAATAGTGCATGTGGGGTCCCCTGGCTTGGGTCTCCCCATTCTCTGCAGGGTCACCTCACAGTCAAAGAAACACCTAGGTCAGTTCTGGTTTCAAGCATAGAAACATCCCACCATGAGCTCTTAGGTCATATCCAGCAGCTCCAGCACTGGAGACAAAGCCTGTGAAGTTTGAATATTTTTTCTTCTTGGGACCTCTTGCCCATGCCCTTTTCATTCAGCTAGGGCGCAGTACTCTCAATACTGTTCACAATGAGTATTGGTGGCCTCTTAGAAAGAAGGTCCAATTCACTGAACCTCTTTCCCCCCCACAAAAGAATTAAGATGTGCAAGAAAAACTTGTGTCTGATCTGTCTGCAAGCAAGAAGATCTTGATTAATATCAGCTCATGCTATTTTTCACACTATCAAAAAAAAATGAACGAAAATGTGAGCTTAATATTGATGATCTGCACTTTATGTGGAGCCTGAGGTAATTTGCAAATTAAGGATCTGGTATTCAGTAAAATTAAAGGGAATGTTGCTTTTTTTTGTTTTCTTGAAAACAAATTGCAAATCAAAGAGTTTAAGTTGCTAATATGTCATCTGAGAAATATTAGACTTGAAGGAGGATGAATAGTTTTAATTATGTGTAAATAGATTCATTAAGAGGAATGTAGAGGTCCAGACATTATTCGTTTTCTGAGATTAGATTAAGAATATTGTGTTCAGAGTCTTGTATCTTCATAGACCATTTTAATTTCTGCTTATACCCATTATTCTATTTCAAGTGCACATTAATCTTCTTTTCAGTGAAATGTATCCATTTGTCTAACACAGGAAAATATTATATGTTCCTAGCTGTTCATGCAATTATTTGAAAACAGTAGTGACCTTAATTTTAGGTTGACAGTAAAAACGTTTTACTTTGTATTTGCCATTGTTGTCTTGAGCATCTCCAGACATTGGTGAGCATGAGAAAT
Source organism: Numida meleagris (assembly GCF_002078875.1). NCBI lineage: Eukaryota > Metazoa > Chordata > Aves > Galliformes > Numididae > Numida > Numida meleagris. Next base: position 81,928,757 of record NC_034411.1, on the reverse strand, counting down.
TCTCTGCTGTAGAGGAAAAGAATGACTTTTTATAAACCAGGAGATTATTAATGGCATTTATAAATCTGTTTTCCTGTCATCAGTTCAAATATGATAATTAATATTTCTGTAGTATTTCTGTATGAGCTTATTTAGCAGTGTTTTAGTTTGGCTTATAATGCAGAGATCATTTGTGCATATTTATAAGACACTGCTCGGATGTAATGTATTTTCATGTGCAGAACCACTTCCATACGTATACAAGTAATGCATATAGGTCAGAGGCAAGAAGTAAGCTAGAAAATGTCCCTTTTTCAGTTTTTTCATTATGACAATTTCAATTTACTTATATTGAAAGACGTAATAGCAATGCCAAGGCTTTCTCTTCATTATTGTCACTGTTGGTTCACACAGGTGTAAATATGACCAGAAACAAGCCAATTGCACCCAGCCCTGTCAATCTAGGGTTACACTGAAGTCTGACTGGCATGGTAGCTTTGAACAGTTTTTAACATGCCCACACAGTTGCCTTTTTGTGTTTTTCAGGGATCTCAAATGTCATGGTTACCCAATGACAGAAAGCACAACACAGTGACAGAGAATTAAAAGTATCTGGTGCCCCCAGCCGGCCTCAGTTGAAGTGAAACCATTGTAAGAACACTATTTTCTCGTATTAGTCAACATTCAATGTCTGAATTCCTTCGAAGAGCTCTCTCGTGAAAAGAATAATAATAATATAAATACACAATTCTGTGTTGCTGGGATTTTCTTGCATCTCTTTATCACTCTGTGCCAACTTGAAGTCCAGGTCTCAGATCAGGATGTAACTCTTGCTTGTGAGTACCAGCTTCCACCTCTGGATATCTGTAGTTTAACTGCAGAGTGTGCAGTGGCAGTCAGCTGTCAGAAGCCAGCAATGGATTAGAAGGAGGCACCCAGAGGAAAAAAAAAAAAAAAAACTTGGATCCTAATTCTTTGCAATAGAAATCTGGAGTTCTGATTAGCAATTTTTTTCAGTCAAATATGACCACCAGCATTTCACTTTTCCTGTTGACCTTTCTGAGATGCTTGAGACAATCAAACATGTGCGTCTTGGTAATTGTTACCTCCTTTGGATCAACTGGCTCCACAGTCATTTGTTTTCCTGATGATTTTTGTCTGTTGTCACTGAAAAGTCCCTCCCACATAGGACAGCATTGTACAGAGGTCCTCAGTATTTTCTTGAACACACTCAGTCGTCATCTCTGTGCTGATGACACACAGTTCTGCTCCAGACCTACCTTCTCCTGTCCAAATAAATGTCTAGGCTCCCTCTGTGGTCATCTCATCTTGCCCAGTTTTCTCTAATTGAAAATTGAGTTGAATTTCTTTTTTTGTTTCTCTGTTTCTGACTTACTCAAAGGTTGTCCAATACCCTCTTTATATATATGGAAAACTTTATAAACAAGCATGTTTGATAGTGGCCTGGGTGGTGTCTCTGACTCCTTAGCAACTGGTTGCCAGGCCATGACAAATATTGCAGGTCACCTCCCTGTGATCTCCAAGACACCTCTGTCTCCCACTTGCCCACAGAGGTAAATCTCTTACTTGCATCCTCACTATCTTACGTTGTGATTACTGCAAAATCATTTTATCCTGCCTTGACAGCTGCAGTTCTGCCCTTGTGATATCCATCTAAAATGAAGGATGATACAACTGTTTATCCAGTTAGTCTCTTTGACGGTCCCACCCCTGTGTCTATGAATCAGTCCACTGGCTTCAACTTATCTTCTGCATAAAACATAAACGCTTCTCTTCACTTTTAAAGTTGCTCCTTAAAGACCTTTAAGGTAGTTCTTCTAACGTGTGTTTAATATGCAATAGTTTAGTCCCTTGATTAGTATACACTAAGAAATGTTATGAAAAATTTATCATTTTCTTATCAGCTCAGAGTTTTCGCTTACGAATCACAAGCTGCTTCTTTGTGTTAAAGCCTCTCTGATAAAAGATTAGGTATAAAACACTGAAGGAAACAACCTTTAATTTCATATAAATAATATGGAAAAAAGTGGTTTGGTAAAACAGTACTGTAATAGCAGAATCGTGGAAATGTTAGCTTGAAGAAGCTTTTGGAGGTCATACATCCAAGGACCCAAAGCACAAGTATCCCTGAAACTGGAGCATGTCAGCCATGAATTTGTCTAGCCAGGTCTTTGAAATTCATAGGGCTGAGGTTCCACCATCTCTTTGGGCAACATTTTCCAGGCTTGACTACTGTCCTGGGAGGGTGTTCAGCCAGAAACTGACAAGCCACAATTTGAGATCATTGCTCTTCTTTTATTGTATCATCTGACACTGCTGGGAACAGTTTGGCTTCACCATCTTTGTAAACTCAAGTAGCTGCTGGCTGCAATTAGGTCACCCTTTAGCATCCTTTCTGCCAGACTGAGCAAGCCCAGATTCCTCAAACCCTTTCTGCAGGATCATTTGCTGTAGGCCCTGACCTATCTGCTCTTCTTATGTTCCTCCACATCTGTCTCTAACTGTCCTAAAACTCAGCAGTGCCTAGTGAATAAGAGGTTAACAAGTTCCCCCTGTGATATCTGTTCTCCTGGGTGCGCAGCTGAAAGAAAGGATTAAGTAGGCAGGAGGATGGACCAAGTTAATTATTTTTTGGTAATACCAACTAGCTGCTCATCTTGAATGGCTATTTTCTTCAAGAACCTATTTATGATGATTCCAGTACCAAAAAGAGAAGAAGAGCCTTTTCAATTAGAACGTGCATATAACACCTATTTACAGATTAATTTAAACAGCATAGTTTAGAAACCTTTAAACCTAATCCTTTCACTACCTTGTGGTAGAGAGTTGATTTTTTTTTTGAAGCACGAGCTCCTCGTTTTGGGAAAGATGTATTTATGGAACATTTTTCTCCTGCTGAGAAGGCAGATAGCAGTTTGCTTCTCTGAAGTCATGTCATTGCCTGACTCAGGGCAGTCCAAGCATTGAGTGACCATATTCATTGCTTTTCAGAAAATGCACAATTAATCTAAAGTATAAAAGAACTAAAAATAAAGTAGAACTGATTAAATACTTGCATTTTACAACCCATGTATTTCATTACATTAGCCTTTTTTGTACTTATGGACTTACTGTGGAGAGCTTGTTGTTTTCTCACACTTGCTTATTTAATCATTCAAACTAGTTTGTATTTTTGCTGCTGTTTTGTAACTCTTTGTATCAAAAACATTTTGGGGAAATATTCACAGTGATCCCCGTTGAATCATTGTGTGGTTGATCGGATGGGAGAGGCATGATGTCATTTATCTAATTTAACAGTGGCAACAAGCAAACCTTTTTGCCACACATATTTTGCTCCCATATAAAAATGTGGCTCAGATGCTGCTCAGCCAGTCGCTGTCATCCAGCATTGAAAAGTTTGTAGTGAACACCAAAGGAAGCAAACTTGACTGAAGTTAATACTCCTGAGGATCTCAGAGTAACTTTGCACTATATGCCATTTTATTTTTGTTCTTTGAATGTAAGCCACCCTTAGGGATCAGAGCTAATGCCAAATTACTATTTTGGCTTTAAAATGATTTCCAGTTATGTGGGCAGGAATGTCTCCCTAAAAGTCTCCAAACATAGCATACATAAGCACTACTTTATATTTCAATCTAATTTGAAATAATAGCTTTGATATTAAAATGGAGTTCATAATGGGATTTATGATCACTGAGTTACAACACTGAAAATTATTTCTATGGATATGAAAAGTTCTGCTCTGTTTGCTGTAGGTATTTTTCTATTGTCATTTCCATATACACTTTATGAGATGAAGAGCTAGAAAAATCTCACACTGCACATCAGTTTTCTGGTTTGGCTTTGCATGACCTGTATTCTATGGTAATTCATCATGTCATGTGTTTATCTCTTAAAAAAAAAAAAAATTGCTAATTTTCCTGGTCTTGACTTTTTTCAGTTGCATGTCTCCTATTTTTGAGGCAGTGTTGTCTTCCTTTCTTGGTAGGCCCATATTTTTAAAATTCTTTTCTGGAGTCTCTCATGCATACTGAAATTACTTCTCTAAACTTTTGCCTAGTATTAGGTTTAAAATATGTTGTTTCTATTTTGCCTTGCAAAGCACAAATCAAACTAATGAAATTAGTAACATGGCTGGACGGTTCCAAAATGGTTACTACTTACTTACTCATTTAAAACCTTGTATGAAATTTGATATTTTTAATAAACCTCTTCATTGTATACATTGCCAAGGAGGAAAAAAATCTGATTTATTATAACTTATAATGTTTTTTGTTGACTGGAAGTTCTTTTTTTAAATATATCTTAATTCTCAATCACCTATACAACTTCAGTAATACAACATGTAGTGACTTCTACACTCTTAAAATGTTCTATTCTGCATCATGAAAAATCCTTCACTGTACTGTTAAGAGATCAGCCTGTATGGGAGATGTAATTTTTTCAGGGTAGGAATACTGTAGAATAAATATAAAGAGTGATGCAGGCTTACTCACAGAGGAGCTGTCTTTAAACTTGTCCAGGCAAGGACGTGCCAGTGCACAGTGAGGGGCCTGAAAAATGTTTCTGGTAAAATCTCAGTTTAATGGTTAACATAATTTGCCTGTTTGGAATGTTTCTGCTTCCAAGCAGAACTGCTATTGTATTTTGGCATGTTTCCTAAGTTATTCTCACTTTCTAGCGTTTCATTGATTTACCCACAAAGTGATGCTTTGAAGTGTATCAACTGGTGATTTGTCTTGTGATTTTTACTAGTGGGTAGAAAGATACTACAGAGTCAATGGAAGCTGAATTTGGATGTTGTTACCTTGCTGAACCAAACACCGCAGAAATGTGATATTTGCAGAGTTTTCTTTAAAAATAAAAAAGTTTCGTTTTGTTTGGAGGAGTCTGTTGGTTGTTTCCTGTTTGTGGCTATTGAGGCCTGACTAGACTAGTTACAGTTGCTGAGAGGATGTAAATGCACTTAATCATACAGAACCCATGTATTTCTGCAGTGCTGCAGTTGTAGCTAATGAATAAAAAATGGAAAATACTAGAAAATAAGGCTCAAGCGTTGTCTTTATCTTTGGGTAGTGTAAGTATTCATGCATCTTTGGTGTCACTTCTTTCTCTGACACAGAAGTTAGAAGCATTTAAACCACTTATTGCCTCCCAGTCTGATGAAGTCCTGCTTTAATGGATTGGTTTGGCTGTTCATCATGTAATATATAGAAAAGAGTATTTGGCCACCTCTTGATGCATGTGAACTACTAGGCTGTTGGTTTGCATCCAGCGAGAGAGCAAATTCCCCCAAACCATCTTCTGCCTGCTTGCGTTGTTACACCCTGCAAAAAATGAATTGGCTCTTTCAGTTTGAATGTCAGCAGGCAGGTGCTTCTTCTGAAATTACCATATATTGAAGTTGGAAGTTAAGGCCAAAAAAAGTTCTTAAATTCTTGACAGCAGAGCATCCTTCTAGGTCAAGCTGGTTTCAGACAGCCTGACAGTGCCTGTGTTGTATGCACCACAGTATGTAAGTAGGGGCCTTACTTTTTCAGACTTGATCATGTCCACTAAGTTCACATTGACATGATTTTCTGATATGGTTTTTTTCCCCAAGTTTTTTTGTTTTGTTTTTGTTTTTCTTCTTACAAAACTAATACTTTGTCAGCAGGTAACAAGCACAATCTTTAAGATTTTTCATATTTGTATGTATCTTAAAATCAACATAAAATATAAACTTATGCTGTTCTCTTGCTCTTTGCTGTTTTTTTTCCTCTCCCTCTTCTTTTGTTCCATCCAACTCTCACAACCTTTTAAAAGGGGGCAGGCACCTAAGTGAAACAGGGAGGAAAAGCCTGTGTATTTTCTCTTGCACGTTTTAATTTTAGAGGGGCTCATTTGGCACATTACAATTGCTTGTGTTGCTAGTGAGGAATTATCAGGTAGTTATGGTAAGAGCTTGATTTATTTCAGAAACTGAGAATGATAACTCTCAAAGAAGCTCATGAAAGTGCTGTGATTGTAGATTCTTCCTTCTGGAGTCTGCACAGTTTAAAATAAATGTTTCTGTCCTTGTACTAAAAAGGTGAGTAAAAGGTATTCTGTGAAGGAAGTGGAAGCAACTACATCCATGCATTAAATAGGTATCATCCTTATTCTGATATAAGGAAAAAGTCTTCTACAGTGAGGGTGGTGAGGCACTAGAACAGGCTGCCCAGAGATGTGCTTGATGCCCTGTCCCTGGAGACTTTCAGAGCAAGGCTGAATAAAGGCCAGGGTGCTCAACTAGATTAACCTGATCTAGTTGAGCATGTCCCTATTCATTGCAGGGGAGTTGGACTAGATGGTCCCTTCCAACTCTAAGGATTCTATGATTCTATGGTTATTCCCTTTAGAAGCTCAAGGGCTTTAGGGTTGGGTCTTTGTGAAGAAGGACTATGTTTCACGCAGAAAGAAACAGCAGAACAACTCAGATGTCAAATGAAAAAAACAGTGCTATGTTACTTTTGAATGTGTTGTTTCTTTTGTTCTAGCTCTCGGGAAACGTTGCCTCTGAAGAGAACATCAAATGAGCCATATTGATTGGGTACTTAAAACGTTAATCTGTCCTGTGACTAATGACCATTTTGGGAGAGAAGAATGTAAAAATGTTTTAGAAACTTCTGTTTCTATGTTTTAGATGCTAACAAACAGGGATATTTAATGCAGCTACCAAGCTCATAAATTTCTCAACTGAAAAACGTCTTAAGTATGGGAAATGGCATATAGAATGCAATAACATTTTAACATTAATGTAGTCGTTCTTTTTTGCTTGTAGAACTTGTTATCTTGTGTAACAGCATAAAAGATAGACATCAGGAAGAGACCAGCTCTGACAAATTTGTAGCCAGTTCTAATTCTGTCTGCCTGCAGTCACTTCTTTTATTAGCTGGACATCAGTTACCCAGTGTAAGCCCTGGTGTCTCACTCTGAGAGTTCTGAGTTCTGAGAAACAGTAATGATTAGTCTATACCCTAACTTACTATTCTTATCTATTGCTACTAGAGTGATTACATCTGCAAGTATAATGGGGATTTTAACTATAAAACTGTAGTTTTTAAAACTCAAGTGTTTTCCCCTCATTTAGATGGAGATCTAAAAGAACAATGAGACCTGCTAGTGTAAATAATTTCCTGTCTTTGAGACATCTGTGTACTTTCCTGAGGAGGTTTCAAATGCAGTTATTATTCTATTTATTTCAAAATATACAAGCATAAAGTTTTGAACTCTGGTTCTCATTTCCACATTTTCTTATTATTCATGCCACTTAACACTACTTATTTTCACTGTATCCTGATCTTCTTCTTTATACAAAATGGCCAATATGCTAACTGAAATGTAATTAATGTTTAAATTTGCTTAGTCTACCTTTGAAGTGGATGAAGCAAAAAGCATTCTAGCAAGCTTGAACATTATTATTGGAACTGCTCCATCATTACATTATAGGTACTCTAGGGAATCTGCTTTAGCAGGCTGGACTAGATGATTTCCAGAGGTCCCTTCCAACCCTTGCAATTCTGGAATTCTGTGATTCTGTATCTTACTGCTTCTATTTCTTCTCCTTAATGTTTTCCATGTTCTGTACAATTTTTTGTTATTATTGATTTTCTTAATATTTTAACTAATGTCTTCTCACAGCATTGTTAAAAATTACTACATAGTTATAAACATACTTTCCTTAAGTTATGTATCTCTTAGATATATCTGTGCTGTTAATCTTTGGATGAAGTTGCAAAATTTCAGGGGTGGACGTTCCATGTTCTAGCACATCTTGTATCCAGACTTCTTACATAGTCCAACATAATTCTTACAGAGCAGCTACATTCCTCAAACTGAAAGGGACAAAATGTTCCAGGTCATGTTAACCTGTTAACTTGTCTCCAATAACCTGTTTTCTAGTGTGCAGAGAAGCACTTGGAGATAAGAGCTGAAAAGTTGTAACAGAAAAAGTCGTGGAAGATTCAGACAATAATGGCACCTATAAACTTGTCAGCTTGATGGTACATCACTGACAAGATAAAGACCAACAGTCATGTCCAAATTCAAAGACTCAGAAGTAGTAGAAACATAGTCAACTGCAAAAGGCATCCAGATCAGGATAGATACATCTCCTTGGATACAGAAACAAAATGAAGCCTGAGATCCTGGGGTCAAACCGAATCATTCATTTTCTAATTACACCATAAAATGTCACAGCCCTTTCAATTTTCTCTTTTCAATCCATGTTGAGCTTAGTTCACAGTATTCCACATCATTATGCCATAGTTACTAATGTACTTCTAGCTTTATTGGTAAATAACCACTGCTGCCTCTTCATGATATGGTTTCAGACTTTGGTCTCACAAAACATTAGCATGTTATATTAGAAGAAAAAATGTTTTTAAATTTTGCCTTAGAATATGTATTTTTCTAATAAATTCAATTACCTCCTTGCCTATACAAATCCAAAGATTTTGAGGCATTTAGTCTTTATTCACATAGTCCTTTTTTCCCTCTTTTAGGTTATACAGGATTTCTAAGAACTGTTAATTTGCAGACATTGAGATGTCTTGGTATGAGCATGTTCTGACACTTTTTTTTTTTATTAGATATTAAAATATTCCTTCAGTATTAAAGGAAACTCAATTTACTTATGGAAGTGCTCACAGCATTTGCTATTGGGTTTAAGAGACTCAGGACAAGTTAGCACATGGCATCAGAAATCAAAATGAGCATCCATCAAAATAAAATAGCAAAGTCATAAAGGAAATGAGAAAAACCTATTGGTGCTCTCAAGAGCTAGAAATCTCTGTTTCTGTATAGGGGAATAGGTTGATAGGTATGAAGTTTTCCACGTAAATGCCTTCATTTATATTACAAAGAAACCAAAATTAAAGAATTCACATCAGTATTTTGTACACTTATATGGACGTTGGACAATTTCTGCAAAGATTTCTTTTACCTCCCAAATGATTTTTAGGTATTGCTGTGGGAGAGGAAAAGAGGACTATATAATAACAGTGACATCAACTCCAGTAGTATTTTTAAGGCTATAAAGTTTGCTTCTACTTCTCTGTCTTTTTGTACGTGGAGACTCAAAGCTGTCGTATCCATTCTAGTAGATAATATTTTTGCCCTATGTTAGGAAATATCTAATGTGAACTGATGTTTAGGTACCATACTGCTCAGCAGAAATGTCTGAGATAGAAATACACAAAAGTGCATAACTTAAAATGTCTCCATTCTTTACATAATCAAATCAGGCAATCATATGCCCAGGAAATGTTATTTCCTGAGAATGAAAAGACAAGTTGTGTGAATGAAATCTTTGCCCATTCTGGGTAAATTCATTTTTAAGGGGCCTTTCTGTTAGATAGAGGCTTGTGAAAGAGCTCATTGCAATTAATTAATGGACCCAGAAGAAAATTTAACTCAGTTTAGTCTGTAGTAATTGCCTTGATAAATTATAATTTAGAAAGAATTCAGTAGTTTAACAGGAATGTAGTTGTCATTATTGTATGATGTGTCATATCAAGCTGTTATTGATGCCAAATTTGTTGTACTTTGCTTCCTATATTCTGATTTCTTCGGGAAGAATTTGTCAGATTAAAGAAAAGGCAAACTGCAGTTTCTTCATTTGCCTTACACTTACACTTCTGTGGGTTTTTTTTTTAACATCTATTGATGGGCATGTTGTACATCTTTTACTGCTGAGATAGGTCACCATATTAGCTTTGAATGTTTAAACTTCTGAACGAATTTTTTATATACAGAGAACTACAAGGCTAGTTAAGGTCCCATAGGAATACTCACAGTCTGACAAGCAAAGACTGAAGAGAACAGCAAGTGTAGCGTCTAATTAAGTATCAGTCATGTTATTTTGCTGCTCAAGCAAATTAAAGGTGAGATATATATTGTAATGACTGGGATGTTCTGTCAGAAATCACTCTTTGTCCCACTAATGAAAATTGATTTTTCCTAATAATATATATGTATGTATATTATATTTATGTATAATATATATGTATATGTATGACTCAGCTTCTAGCAAGAATTCATAGAGTCATGCAATTGGTGATGTGCTTGATATTATCTGGGCAACTCCAGCATTTAAATACAGTTTTGCTATTCTTAAAGCTGTATATCTATTTCAGTCATTGTTAGAACATTTATAACAAATTACTTGCTGCATTAAAACATCCCTTAATCTGTTTATTGTTTGTCTGTATATATAAGAATGGAGCCACTAACATCCTGAAAAACACATTCGAAAACACATGCTTTAAAAACCTTCTGTAACTGTTAATTAAAAGCTCTGAAACATTTGAACTCACTTGAAACAAGAGGCAAAATGCTAAGAAGAAATGAAAGAACAATGCCTTTTGCAGGGCTTGTGAAGATCCTGGGTCCAATTTTAATTTATGTGAATTATAAATGCCGGTGGCAACAGCTGGTTGAGTGCTATGTGGCAGCATGTTAAAGTCCTCAAAGTTGGATTTTTGGAATATTATTTTCAAGTTAATACATATTCTGTCTGCATTAAGTGTGATAATGATTACTAAGTTCTTGATGTCTGAGGTTGGAATGAATACACCATTTTATATCCAGAGAATGTGTGAGGAAGAAAATCTCAAAAAGCAGAACAATTTCTTTTCATTTTGTTGGAATTTCTCTTCCATTAGGATTATAAACTAGCAAGTTAAATGTTTGAGTTCTATTGTATTGTAGGTTTGTATACATATTCATTATTCTTTGTATAAGCATGCACAAAGAGGTGGAACTAAAGCAGATTGCCGTGCATTGTAGCTGCTGTGTTTCACCAGCTGCATACTCATTTAGGTGGTATTTACTCTGGTAATGATTATTTTAATGAAATCACAGTCTAAATTGGTCATCTCAGGGAGTAATCCAGAGATATTCAAAAGATTTAGTACCAATTTAGTAGACTGAGCGGGAAACGCTGAGAAGTTGGTTTCCATGATTCTGTAACGGACTGTTTAAGTGCTGCAGAAATATTCAGACTGAAGTGGAAACAGTACATGATCTTCCTCATCTGGTACGCTATTCAGAGACGACTCCAGTACTCTATTCAGCAGAAGAATGCCGAGCCTTAAAACATCTGATATGTGGCATAAATTGGAGTTTGAGGCTGCCAGCATGAAACCAGCTTGAAAATTAGCTAGAAAGTGTCAGGCAACCATTTCAAACCATTACAAATGAGCAAAACATAGATATACTGTCCCACTTTTAGTTGAAACGTTTTCACTAATGCAGTTGTTTTGCAATGTCTCTTCTAAAATGAATGATAAATGAATGATGCTGAGGCTTTTCAGGAGTTCAGTTAACATTCACATTTCTGAGCAAGTTTGAGTTATAGTTTTCCTGTGTTGCTTGTGTTGGACAACAGATTGGTAATGATTACTTTCTATTGAATTTAGAACAAAAAGGGGTAGAGAGTTAGCAAGTAAAAATTACCATTGTGATAAGTATGCATTGATTTTTCACCTTATGTTTCCTGCTACATGAATCATAGAATCATAGAATTAGCTAGGTTGGAAAAGACCTACAAGATCACCTAGTCCAACCATCCACCTACCACCAATAACCCCACTAAACCATGTCTCTCGACACTATATCTAAACGTTTCTTGAGTGAATGAATGAACTTGGGTTCATAGAAGAACTGCTCTTGAGTTCTTAGAATGTGGGGAAGATGTTAAAATAGGCATCGACTTTTACTGTCTCTATAGATGGTTGAAGAATTCCGATCAGTTTGCATCCACTTTTTCTGTCTACATATACTGCTTTATGTACCGTTTGTATTTCTTTACCAAGCAATTATGGAGAAAAGGGACTGGTCTGATATCCCTTTGTGAATAGTCCTACCCCTACAGTTCTTCATGTCTCTAAGACTTAGAATAAGGTATTGAGGAAAAGACTGCTCAAAGCATGTACATATGGCATCTAGGATGCCTGAGTAGAAAAAAAAAAAAAAGGAATGAAGTGGTATTAGGACTAGATTTCTTAAGGAGGCAAAAACAGCTTCTAGTGCTTTCCTTGAACTTCTTTATTTCTTTTAAAAATTCTGTGAAGGACAGTCAGAAACATGGGCTAAAGATTATCTGTGTAGTCTTTAAATATAAATACAGATGAAGACTTAGCTCTCCAGAGTGATTAAGCATTCATCTACAGTACTTGTTGCAAATGCAGGCTGTGCTATTCAGTCAATATTTTATAGAAATGTTTCATTTTTATCAGTGCAGTACAAATATTTCAACGTGTCTACTGTTTTCATTCCCAGCTAACTGCTCACTGAGTGCTTGGCTGTTCATATGATACACCAGACTTCTCCAACCATACATTTTTGTGATTATGAACGATGCCTTTCTTATATTCGATGACTGATGAGTACATTGTTATTTAGAAAGAATGGGCTTCAAATTATTTAGTAGTGAACTTTGAGGTGCAGATGCAGTTTGGGGTTGGGTAAAAGTACTGCTTTGAAAAAGAAACAACCACTTTCCATTCTTACTGCAAAGAGCTCTAAAAGTGATATCCACATTGCTAAATGGATCTGATCTACAGTGTGGAGTATTTTAAGAGTGATCCCTGCCTTCCACAAAAGGATTAAAAGACGATCTGACAGCGTGAAGTGGTTTAAAGTGGTGTATGGGTAAAATGGCAATTCAGAAGGTAAAGATAACACTACAGCTGGGATAGCTGTTCCCTTTCAGATGCCAACATTGCCACATCTTGCAAGGAGTGTCAAAGCAAGGTTCCTCAAAGCTCCCATTAACTGAATCACAAAAAAAGCATATGCTGTAGTTTTGTTTCCCAGAGTTTGAAGTGATGTTGCATCATTTTCACAGTTTCAAGGGTTGGACAGTGAACACAATCATCTTTCACAATTCAGACTATAGTCTTGTGGCCTTACATCATTACTAAGCACTGTAACTCATGCTGAAAATTGAACTTTCTTTTGTACGAGGTCCATTTACTCAATGATATCTTACCCTAACCTTCCCAATAAAAGAAGATTAAAATCATTTCAGTTTTTAATTCTTCCCTCTTCAGCTTCCATCCATATGATCTTAATGTGCCTTTCTCTCTGAAGAACTGACTGGCATCAGAGGTTGTTCTTGTTACACTTCTCTAAACCTGCTTTTTGAAAAGCTGTTTTGTGTTAGTATGAACTTCCACTGAAGACAGAAGATGTAATATGGGTTTTTTTAGTTACTAATGTGATTTTAAACTTCTCTGAGATCAGCTGTCTGAAATGAATGAAAAGATCAAGTTGCTCTTGGTCTTCCAAAAGAAAACATAAGGATCTGTTCAGCAGGACTGTTGTTGTTAACTCAGTTTTTTAATCCAATGGATGTGTCATCTGCACACACCACCTCAGAAATGAGGTTATATGTCCTCCTTCTACGTTTCTTTTTTTTTTTTTTACAAAGTATGCATGTACATCAGTTAGTGAAACAAGTGAACAACGCTGAGGCAACAGCCAGTTACTGCAAGCGTCAGACCATCCATGCCTTTAATTGTTAGTAAGTCTGATGGTTAATTCATTATTATGATTGTGGTCATGTACCACAATCTAATTAATAGTTAGACTGCCATTAGTTTCTAGAGCTTGGGTGCATATCTAATCCTAATACAGCAGTATAGCTCTTTTTGTCAAGTGAACACATACATTTATTAGGATAATATGCAACACATTTGTCCAGGTGTCATTTCAGAGAAGTAATTCTAACTGCCATTAACTGCATTTCCCTATTTGACTAATATATTTACTGAAGTCTGTAACAGTTATCCACTTATGTTTCTGGGGGGATGCAGGAGGCTAAGAGCTCTACAAGCTCTTATTGCCTATGTCAGCTTCTCTGTTCTCTCTAGGTCACCTTCAGATCCCCGGAACTTGCTCATTTTTTCAGGACTTATTAAAATGAATGTCAACAGCCCAAGGTACTGTTTTCCTAGTATCTTGCTTTTGCCTCTGAAGAGATACTATAATCAAAACAACCCTTTTGTGGCTAAGTTAAATAATTAGAATTGTGTTTAGGCACATTTGGCCCTTCTTTAAAATCCTATAAATCCCATACTTTACTTCTTTCTCAAGTGAATTCCTTTTTTCATATTTTTTCAGTTTTGTTTGCAGAATTGTTAACATTTTCTATATATTTCTATTTTTCTGTTGTGTTCTTTTGGTTAATTATTTTGTTTTAGTAATATCACTGTTTTGGTCTTCTAGAACTGTGATGCTATAGCAGATGTGAAAGCAGAACATTTGCTCGTTAAGGTTAATGGTGTTTTTGAACTCCTGTCCTGGACTAAAAGACCCATATCCATAGTAGATATTTTCTGGCATGATTTCACAGAATTGCAGGGGTTGGAAGGGACCTCAAGAGATCATTGAGTTCAACCCCCTGCTAAAGCAAGTACCCTACAGTAGGTCACACAGGTAGGCATCCAGGCAGGTCTTGAATATATCCATAGAAGGAGGCTCCACAACCTCTCTGGGCAACCTGTTCCACTGCCGCATCACCATTACCATAAAGAAGTTCTTCTGCACGTTTATATTTTAAGTTTTAGGCCATTGCTCCTCGTCCTATCACTGTGCACCACTGACAAGAGCCTGGCCTCATCCATTTGCCTCCCACCTCCCTTCAGATATTTATAAACATTTGTTAGATGCCCCCTCAATCTTCTTTTCCCCAGGCTGAACAGACCCAGGTTGCTGGGTTATTTATCTTATCACTCTTAACATTGATTTTAAAAATACTTTGTACTGAAGAATTCATTCAGCTCTATCTAAATCTGTATCTTTGTTTAATTGGGTTTATCAGGCATTTACAAAGTACTTTACATAGTTGTACAGCATCTAAATTTGGACTTGGAAAACATGAAGTCTACTCATATTACTTAGCTAAAGTCTATTTAAGAATGGATTTTTTTGTACAACTTCATAGGAAGGAAGATGTTCCTATGTACAGCCCAGTTAACATTTTGATCGCAAAAATTACTGAAATGTTTGTCATGCTCTCTTCTTCTTTGAGACTTCAAGTAAAGTAATTACCATTCCATTGAAAAAAAGAAGAAAAAAAAAAAGGAAAAAAGATAGTGAACTTCTCTGAATATAGTCCAGACTTCCCTGTGTGACATTTTCAAGACCTCTGGTAAATAGCATTCTGCACTGAAGTCTTGAGAGTCCACAGCTCATCATACACATATTCATGTGCTCGTCATCCTTTAGCTGCTTCTGTGGGGATAGGAGGGGTGTTGCAAATATTTAATTAAATTGAATGTCAGTTTTAGAAGCCAGGTTGAAGTTTTATCAGGAAGTGAACCTGAAAAGGCATTTTTGCAGATTATGAGTGAATGAATCTATTAAGCAGATGGCCGCTGTGAAGTCAGAAAAATCAAATATAGCCTTCAAACTCTCATGAGTAAACATGAAGACCCAGTGAGAACTAATTATTCTAGCTATCACTGACATTTTTTCTTTAATACTAAAAACCTCTATTTAAGGCTGAACAAGTTACCTTTCAATTCACTGTCATCCCTGTCAAGATAAAAATACAGAAAATACATGTGAATTAAAATGAGGCACCTTTGGGGGATGTTTTAATTTTCCAAAAATAGTCCAGATTCCTAACCACAGGTAAATTCTTGTTTAATGTCCCTGCGGACTGAATTTATGTAAAGTATTTTTAACTTTGTATGTTGTGCTAGTTGTGCCTCCTTGGAAACAATTACTGAGCTGGTGTTGAATCCTCAAACAGAATTGACTGAAATACCTTTGGAGAGAGTGCACACCTCTGAAAAGATAAATCATTCCATTTCAGTGGTTTCAAAAGGAAATGTTTCAGCTTTTCATTTTGAAAGAATGTGTTCTGAAACCAGATCGTAAAGGCTTTTAAAAAGTGATTTAGTAACCCAAGAATAAAACGAATTATTCTGTTGTCTTTTGTTGAAAGTAGGACAAAAAATTGTAGAGTTTTCTCATTTCATTAAGTGGGTGGAAAAAAAAAAAAAACACTATCAGAATTTCCATTTGTTGTCAACCAGAATGAATTTTTCTTTCAGTCTTGCTTTGGTTTGTCTGCCTGCCAATAATGGACCTCTGTCCATGCCCATTGTTGTTATAGTATTATTCTTGAGTTGGTAAGTCTAATCACCAGCTATAACAGGGTTACAACATATGTTCACTAGGAACTTTCATGAACTTCATCCTCAAAATTACTTAGTTTTTCTTTACTTCTTATTTGCACTGGTTGTAGCTCTTCTTTGGTTGGAAATCTCCTTTTCGGCCTCAATTTTCATAGGTAGTTTATGCTCTTATAGTTTCTACAACAGCACTGGTTAGTGGTTAAATACATTTCTCCTTCATGATCATCCCACTCATGTTTAGAAGGAAAAAAAACTATCCACTATCAACTGTTGTTTTGCTGGTCTGAATAAGCCAGGTTCCTTCAGTTTCATTTTGTGTTGAATATACTTCCAAGACTTGATTGTTCAGTTGGACCTTCTTTGCTATAGCTTCAGATTAATTTCTCTTTCTTGAATAGTGGCCAAAAGTGCACATGGTATAGAAGATGTAGTTTCCAGACAGTGCTGCTAATATCCCCTGTCTATACTGGAAATACTTCATCTATTATAACCCAGGATCACATTTAACATTTTTTCCACAGCAACATGATACCAATGATTTTTAGCCATTCTCAACCCACTCATATGTCTCTTTTTCTTCCTCCACTATTTGAGTAGAATACTCTCAACTCTAAGATTCTGGACACGTCTAGGTCTGGTTCAGTGATTGGATATTTTTGAATTGGCACTGACATGTTTCCTCTGCTTAGGAAATTGCTACATTCAAAATTGTAAAAGAAACCCATGGATTTAATTAGCTTTCACCTGTCTAATTCCAACCACCTTTCACATATTTCCTTTTCCTTGTTTGTTTTTTTTTTTCATATACGTTCCTCAGAAATATGTTCTGAATTCTTAGAAAATACTGAAATGTTTTGCTCCTGCTCATAGCCCCCCGCCCCCCCCCCCTCCCCACCCCCTTCAGAGGCAGGTAAAGCATCATTAAAGCATCATTCCTGCAACATGAGTGACATTAGTAAATGTCTACACACAAGTATATATTCATTTCAGTGTCAGTGGTCTCAACTTTTGTAAAGGTTACCAAAAGGTACCATGACTTGGGTGTCAACTTTTGCAATTGCTCCCATGTCAGATGTGGTAGTTTCTGAATTTATTTACCTCCTATTATTCATGCTATCTTTCACCTTCTGCTCTCCAGCAAAAGTTTATTTAGAATACAAGTTAATATTAACTTGGGTTTTGGCTCATTTTAAATTGTTCTGCACTGACTTCCTTATCTCAGCTCTTCTCAGTACTCTTCATCATCCCAGTTTTGTATGAGCCTGTGTTCAGTCCAAGTAGCTCTGCAATAGTACTGCAAAGACCATCATAGGATACAAGCTCTAGAAGATTTGCACCTTCATCTTAAACAAATTACACATCCTTCCTCCATGTTCTCATCCCTTTCTTTACACTTCCCTGGTCAGAAGAGAGATTCTCACTTGTTCCTTACCTGTGTTTTCAACTTAAGTTAAAAAATGATTTCAAGACTTCCAGATTATATGTTTCAGTTAAGGAGGTTTACTGTACTCCTTCCAAAGCTGCATAATATAGAACAAAATTCTTGAGTGAAAAAATACTGCTTTTTTTTTCTGGTTATATCTTAATGTTTTTGTGGAATATATATAATTGATGTTTAGTGTGAATTTTTTATGATAAGGCTGAATAACATTGAGGATATGGATTAATTTTCCTGGGAGTGAATGCCAACAGTGAGCGATACTCCAGATGTTTGTGGCTGAAAGTCAGCAGTACAGCTGCTCTGACAAGAACGGGGAAGAATGGAGAGGCAGGTTTTTGGTTCTATGTCTGAACCAGCAACAGTTGCTTTGGGAGCTCTTCTCCTCCACAGCAAAGACCTACATCCAGATCTCAGTATTAAAACTCCCTTACATCGTGTGAGTGACTACAGCTAAGTTGCACTTAATCTTTTAATGTAAACACCTCAATTTAAAATTTAAGGTACTTGTCTTTTCTTCACCATTCCTTGTGCTATGTGCAGATTTTAAAAATAACACCGAATTAATTTTGCATTTTGGTTACTTTGGGAATAAAATGACACTTAAGAAACATTATAATAAAATGACACTAGACCGATGTGGTAGCTGAAGTCAGAAATGTTGTCCCAGAAAGTGGTGTCTCACGGAAGTGTCCCTGTTAAGTACAGTGTCCATCTAAGTGTTAAAACTGTGAGCATACAACCTCTTCCATGGAAGAGGCTGAATAGTTCCTTTATCTGTAAGTTTACATCTGTTGTTTCTGTGGATTCTGTGGCCATAACAAAATCACTTCAGGTTCAGTAATTGGTTTCTGTAGTAGTTTGAATCATGCTAGACAGAAAAAGGATAAAAATAGGTATTTTTCAATTATGTGAGTATAAGACCACCAGCTGGGCTCCTCCCTAAAATATGTTTGGGTTACTCTAACTGAACAACTTGATAAGGATAGGGAACACCTCTGCAGCAAGTAGTATTTCTACCCCACCATGGAGAATGCATTCCCTAAGCCTGGGACCAGAAGCAGTGTAGTCATTGCTGACCCATCTTGAGCTACAGAGAGGTGGTCGAAGGCTTTAAGAAGAGAAAGTGTGAGCACAGGCAAAAGGAATTTTTTTCTGTTTTTACTCTCCAGTTTTCTTCTTGCTCGCTGCATGCTGCCCATGCTGTCTCCTCTTTCCTGCCTGCAGAGGTAATATTTATGGTTTTTATTTTGCTGAGCATGTTTCTCTTGGAAGGGCTCTTCCTTTCAATAGAAAGGTGCTTCTGCTCACCTTTGCACAAGGGATCAAGAAAGCAGCTGTATGGACACGTAGAAAGCCTTTCTGGTGCCTTTGTTCTGCTTGCATAGTCCTCCATGTTATAGAGATTGTCGTGCATATCTCTAAGATGGATCTCACTCTTGGTCCCTGGAGCATCATGTAGCAGGTTCAGCTGAGACCTTCACGTGCCATTGGTACCTGGTTTTCATCTAGTACAACCCTTCTCTTCAACTTTTTCTCTAACCCTCCTGATGGAAACAAAGCATCCTTTGCATTGCGTATACCTCTGAACAGTTACAAATTGAACAACTCTCTGAATGGAAAGGAGGCCCAAGATAAATTAATGACATTGTGACTTAAATAAACAATACTGCATCCTGCACCCATCCTGTTTTTATTAATGTCTTTGACAAGAAAAAATGTTGTTTATATCAGAATGGGATTTGTGCTTTTTTGTTGTTTTTTGTTTCTATATCTGAGTTATAGCACCAGAAGGGGAAGAAAGGGTTTTCATGAAGAAGTAATAAATTACTTGTATATAAAGTTACTTAATGAAGGTATGAATTTAGTCCAAACCATCTCTGAAGGCTAATTTAAAATTAAAGTGAAGGAATCTAAGTACTATGCTAGCATTGCTAGTTTCCTAACTGATGGTTACTTCACGCATACTGACATACTAACCATAGTTATCTTGGTTTGTTGCTAAAAGACAGTTGAGTGGCTATGTGCATTTTATCTGAATTTATAATTTGGTGACAATAGAGGATGCAAAAATTGGATTCCCCATCATAGGAAGCTTAAATAATTCCAGGAATAATTTAATGGAAGTCAGAGCAACTGGTCACTGGAACATCCACTGCTTGATGCCATGGATTTATCATCAGGATGAAAACTAGAAGAAATAATCCCCAAAATTTGTTTCAGCTAAACACTAATGAATAATTATTTTCTATTGTGCATTTGCTTAAAGTAGGAATTGCAAAATTTAGCGTGCATGTTTGCTTGTTCTAAGATGGCACTGACAATTAGACTGTCAATATTAGCATGACTGCAAATGTACACACACTTTACTGTAGTGCTGTAATACTGTAGTATTGTACAAGTATAAATAAAGGCTTTGTTGCTTTTGGCACTACACTTACTTCTGAAAACCCTGCTTGCTTTCTGAGTCTGTGAACACAGTCAGGTTCTCTAAAATTTGTACTATTTTGTAGCAGTGCAAAACAAACTTAATATTTAACCACATGGAGGATGTCTCGGCCTTGGAGGGATAAGGTATTATAAGCACTATCACCGCAGACAGTTGAAAGAAACAGTGTGGGAGTTACAATTATGGGTTCAATAACCTGTTTTTCTTTTTCCTCCCACGTATGCTCATCTCTTGCCATATTCTCTTCCAATAGTTTGCAAATTTCAAGTGTTTCCCAGAATGTCCTTCTATTAAGGAGATTAATGTAAATATGAACAACCCAGAATCTGTTATCTGCATTTGTTGAAGGCTCATCCACAAAGTAGTACAGCAATAATGTTTGCAGTGCAGAGATCAAGTTGAAGTATAAATTTGAGTTCTGACCAGCATGTAGGCCGTAGGGCTGTGAAGGAGAGCCTACTTCAAAGAATGAGGTCATTTGCCTTAGAACCCAGAGTACCTTTTTGAATCAAAGTGCCTTCATTTCAATGTGTTTATATTTAGATTTTTTTTCATTGATGAGAATGGAATAAGTACTGGACAGATTGTTGCTGTTACAACTGAGCACAAAATTTACCTCTTTATAGGTGCCCTGTTTCTTTAATGTGTTCTTGCCTTCTTCAGGAATAGGTGAAATTAGAATATTACAGACTTTCAAGAGGTTAGGAACGTTCAGTATTTCTTCTCTGGACTTGAACTATGTGGGTACTGAGTTTTTTTGTTTTTTTTTAAAGGCAACTTCAGAATTTATTAAATGAGCAAATAATGTTATTTTTCCTATGCTACATGGTTTCAGGATGCATTCTAATTAAAACAAGAGTACCTTCTTGTGGCCCTGTCAAAATGTAAACAACTTACCGTATGGTAGATGTGTGACATCCTTAATCATACTCAGTAATAGTCTTCACAGTCGATAAATAAAAGATATTTTTCCTGCACTCCACAGTCTCAGGCACCTAACTTCTCTTTAATGCAATAACTTTAAAAACAAGAGGCAGTACAGGGTTACATTTCCTCATACTCTAGCTCCAGATAAGCCATTAGCATTAAGCAGCATATGATTTGCCCCCGTGAGTTGTGGTTTACTTAGAGAACGTTTGCCAATTAAGCAAAATGAGCCTCACATTTGTCAACAGTACACTGATAACATAGCTGGTGTATTCAATGAGGTCATCAGCCCTTCTAGGAAATAATAGGTGTCTGAGGAACATAACAGGACAAATCTATACTTGGCATGATCACATGCAAAAGGAATAAGTCGTAAATTGGAAGTCAGGTAATGAACTGGAAGTAAACCTAGTCAGTTCTGTACAGAATTTTCTCATCGTAAGCTCCAGACAGTCCAGTGTCTGCAGTCAACACAAGCATACAATATACATCTAAGAGAACAAGAGCCAGTATTTATTCATACCTGTGGTTTCATTGTTAATCCATGTCATTAATGCTTAAGGGTTGGAATACAAGATACTGAAAAGGCATCACAGTCAAAAGAGCTTATCTCTTGGAAGCCATACAAAACCCAGGACCATGTCTGTACTGCCAATTACATGTTTTAACCACAGCTTTTATCTACCAGTACTCTAGCCGTAAGAGCAGATCCCTTCACGTTTTGCTGTTTGTCTCTCTCCTTTGCTCACTCTTTTCCTTTATTTACTGGTAGAAGGAGGTGGAAGCAAAACAACACAGTGGTTCTTGTAGAAGTAGAAGAGTGAGAGCAGCTGCTAATTTGATTGAGATGGGAAGGTCGCCAGAGATCTAAAGAAATAACTGCAGCAATTGTTCTGAGGGACCTTACACTGTCCTCTTCACAGCACAGAAGCAGCTACATATGGGGCAATTAAAATCATGTTTGAACTGTAGCGGCAGCATCCTGTTGGGGAAGGGTTTCTGAAATACTTTCAATAAAAAAGAAAGAGGAAATGGAGGATATGCCTAGCTTAGCAATTATTCTCTTTTATTTTTTAATAGAGTACAATGGCATATTGGAATATATAGTAATCAGAAACTAGTAAAACTGCCACATCACAATACCATTTTAAAGGTCTTAAAAAACATTTATACAGCTTCTGAAGAAGACTTAAAAAGGCAGAATGGTTTAAATTTACTTACAGTTCTGTGTCTTTGTAACATTTCACATTGTCTTTCCCTTCAGCTTTGCTGTGAGTTGAGCTCCTTACTAGTCCACAGCAGTTCATCCAGTGGCTCATAGACTGTGCTTTAGTGATACAAAAGTATGCTGTTCTCTTTATTTGGCTGCAAATATTAAGGAGTACTGATAGAGCTGGCACTGGAGATCACAATGGTACTTGTGTGCCTGAATGTATAGTGAGCTGATGCATGGAGGGAAGAAAAAATGGCAGCAAGGGGAAAGCTTCTATCAGTCTAATACTGGTGAGCTATCACTCATATCATCAAGTCAACATCTATGGCATCAGTGTAGAAATACTTGAGGAAGAAAGAAAACTCTCACAAGATCAATTAAAGTTAACCCTAACACCAAGGATTGTAAGATCTTTTCAAGTATTTTTAAGCCTTAGTATCTTCTATTTTTATAGCAATGTCTGAATAAACTGTGTTTCTTGTTCTTGCCCTTTGATTTATGTCGATATTGTTTCATATTCTGTTTTGAATGGAAAGAAGTTAGAAGATGTTACTGTGATCTCTATAACAGCAGACTTAATGCTGCTACGGCAGCCTTGAGGAATTAAGATTCTGGGGACTCCAAACAGAATTGGATCAAGAACATATGATATTACTGAAAATTAACAGAATTTTTAAAAATAAATTACAAACAAAACTTTTTGTGCTATCACCTATAGAGAAGCACACTACTATGAACTTCGTACTATGACACTTTGGCAACTACCTGAAATCGGATGGAATTAAATCTTTCTTTACAAGATCTACTTGAATTGAGGAGACTTACAATTTACTGCAAATTCATCATGTAACTATTCCTACTGAAATTTTTTACATCCTTTCAAAGGCTCTATTTAAGATTAGAGTTCTGTCATATTTTTGAACTTAGAGGGAATACCCAGCAGTAGTGACAGCTGTGGAAATACTGCTAAATGGGGGCATGCTTTTTAAATAGGCTGAGCTCCTATGCTTACTTTTAGAGATGACAATAAAAACTTTTCTACATTATTACATATTAGGGAATCCTAAGAAGGGTTCATTTTAGTGCCTAGCCCCAGGCATCCAGTGCTGTTTGAAATGCTAGTGTCCCCTCCAAGCATCTGTGGCTTCTGGAAGACACAGGCCTCCTGCTGATTGTCATCTGACGGACCTTTGCCTCAAATGGTCAGGAGTAACAATGGTTATGCAACTGAATTAAGCCTTTAGTTACTATATATTTGGCCTAAGTGCACATGGTTATGATTTTCTACTCTATGTCGTCTGTGCTTTTAATATGTCTAGCAATAAATATGGTTCAGTATTTAAGTTAATGTCACACTTGATAGCAAAATAATGCACACACAGGTTTAGATTGTTTTAGTTGTTTGGCATATCTGTAGATCACACATGTTATCTTATGAAACTGGAATAGCTCTAGAGGTATGCTTTGTTTATTCCTATAGAGCTTGACCAGCATAACCACTGAGATTTTCTTCTTTGCTGCCAGTCTGCTGTGGCTCCCTCATAAAGATTACTGCTGATGTTATTACGTGTTAGTTTTTTAGTTTGCATTCACATACCTCCATTTCAAAGAGTGGTGTGCAAGTAAGCTACGTGCTTTTCTTAATGAGCCTGAACGTGACTCAGTTATGTAATTCTAGAGAAACTACACTGTGGAGAACAAAGGCAACGGTCTATTCTAGTAGTTCACTGAGGAGAAAGAATTTTCAAATAGATAAAGGGGTTACTAGTCTCTTTGCAAGGTTAAGTACAAACTTTTGCTTCCAGGAGCTAACAGTTTAAAGTGGAAGAGCACCATTTACTGCCCCACCTGGATGTCTGACAGGCTTCAGGTTTGCTGGAGTCTGGGTGGCAAGGGGAATCCTTGAAAAACTGAAGCACTTGCAGGTGGTGAGCACCTGGCTGGTTCTTCACTGACACCCAGAGGTTTTCAAATACGTAATTAACTTTGTAGAAGAGGTGATCATTGTAATCATGGTGAGGATCCTAGATAAAGAAGGAATCTAGTAAAGTTAAGCTCTTAAAAATACCTCTAGAAACATTTTTCTGATTAAGCCAGTCATCCTACTACAATCAAGCAAGCTAGGAAGACTAAAGTAAGATTTCTTGAAAAGCGTAAAAGGAAATAACAAATGTTATTATGGGTTTCTTTGGCTTTGTTTTGTTCCTTTTTGGCACTGTGTTGAAGGAAAAGCATCACCAGGTCTGCTACGCCAGCAACTTGTCATTCTGAGCTCTTTTGCAGGGTTTTATTTCTTCCTGTGCATGTATGGCTGCCTCTATTCTAATCAAACTCAATCAGAAAGAGTCAACTGTGTTGTATTAACTATTGTTCTCTTGTCTGCAGTGTTCTATAATAGATTTTTAAGTTCTGCACTGACTCATACAATACATATCTAATCAAAAGCAAATTAAGCTGCATATTCTGACTTGACATTAATGGCAGATTAGCATTTACGACAACAGAATAGTGACGCTTTTCATTACATAAGATCAGAAAAGAAAATAAGAGTCATGCTTTGTTTGTTTTCTCAGTATATATTATCATTTGTCCTTAGGCTGAACTTTTAATTTTTATTACTACTTTTATTCAAGTTAATTTAATATATATTGGATGCTGTTTTTTTTTTTTAACCTGAGTCCTTAACATTTTCTATTTTATACAGATAAGTGGAGTAGGACTTCATTGACAGTACATATTCATAATTTTATGAATTCCACTAATAAATTCTTTGTATTTTGTAGGGATTCTATCAGTTTTCACAAACATGTTGAAGTTACTATGTAACACGTTTATAAAATCATTTTTTAGTAGTTGCTGTCTGATCATTGCTGTAGTACAACTACCTCTGCTCTTTTCATAGTTCCATTGAAAATGTCAGCATTTTTTTTTTTTTAGGGAGTTGCAGTGTAACTGTAGGGAAAAGCAGTAAATGACTGTCTGCAGGGTTAATACCAGTGCCAAGGCAGAATGTATGTAGGTTAAACTAGATTATGTGGTCAGTGTAGATGTCTGCATGAGGTACAGAAGCTGTTCCAGAAGCCTCTTAATTCTCCTAAGCATGGTGTGGCAAGCTCCTCTACTGAGCTGTTGAGTTTGAAGGTAGCTTCTGGCCACTTCAGTCACTGTGGCTTCAGATCCAAGGTCTTGAGCAAGTAGGGGCACAGTGTGTATTTAACAAGTGTCTATGTCTGGCAGACTCAGAGGGCCCAATCCCAAATAAAGTGTCCTGTAGTGTTCCAGGAGGTGTTAGCTCTTGTCTCATGATAGAACTACTTCCTTTCCAAAGGCTCTGAAGCACATTATCTTTTCACAAAAGAAATTGCTCTTCAGTCCCTACTTGCCATCCTTCTGAGTGTTTGAACACACATTCAGGTGCTCCCACTCCAGGTTGCAGCGATCCCTAATCTTGGCACCTTTGAGATACCCCTTCCTGTCTTCACTCAAGAAGTGGCCATTTTTCTACTAGATGGCTTTTGTCAAACATAAAACAGTCATCTTTTCATTGACTATGTTGGGAGCACTGAGGATGTTACTCGTTTTCATCTTCAAGAAGATTCTTCAAACCTGTTAAAATGCAATGTTCATCAGAATTTTGTCTGACCATTAGTTCTCTTGGTAGCCCCAGAAGTAGGTAACATTTTCCTCGTTTATATTTGAGAAGGACTACCTTTGAATTTGTTGCAACAGCACTCCAGCCAAGGTTAGAGCTGAGGGTCCCAGGTTGCCAGTTCTCTTCTCTTGCAGAAGTCCTGTCGTCTGCCACACGGTACAGGGGGTCTGCCTGGGATGTGCATGTTTAGTGCAACCAGAACACTGAAAGGTAGGATGGCTGCAGATGGAAACAGTGTGGCAAGCATTTTGTATTGTTTGTTTTTTTTTTTATCATTGTTTTAGGAGTAGACGATTATCCCTTTTATCAGAATAAGAAGTGACTCATAACTTAATGGCCTGGAAGAGCTTGGAGAGTTCCCCTGAGTCAGCATTTGGGCCAAGTTTGTTTGGGCTTGTTTCTGTTTGCTTGGGTTTGTTTCTGTTTGGGATTCTCTTTTTTTCTTTTGAAACAAATCAGAAGGGAAAGAGCTAGAAAGCCTTCCATGATATCAAAAAGACAGTCAAGAGGTAGGAAGTTAATTGAGTCTATATTAAGAATTCAGTACTCCTATTATTAAAGTATATAGGAATTTAAGTGAGAAAGAAAACAACTGATATGCTTAATAGCCACTAAAGTAAGTAAATCATTAGTAGATATTGATATCTGCTTTATATTAGTAAATCTAAAGCACATCATTGTCCAAAATAAATAGTAATATATTATTTGCTCCTCCACCAGGTAACAGTTCGCATTATTTATCTTCAGTCCACCTACACTAGTGGAAGTGGTGGATTTTTTCCATGGATTTACCAACCTAAGTCTGAAAGAAATGACAAGACTCTTGTCACTGTGTGGCTTAGTTGCAGCATAGTGACTTAAGAAAAAATATAAAGCAAAAAATTTTAAAATTCCTGCTGCACCTGAGCATGAGTTTTCTCAAAGCAGCAGTAATTCTTGAGGTGGAAATATATACATCAATAGTATATCATTATTCCTACAGCAAACAGCTTCTCAAGCTTCTACGAAGTGGCGCTCTCTCATTGTGCCACTGGTCGACTTTCCTACTAGGCTGCAACATGTATTCTTGGAGAGCTGCTAGGTCCTCAAAACTGGTACCAGTATTGCATGCATTACAGCATGATTGGGTGAAGATGTACATTTAACTGTGTAGATAAGGTCCTTATTTTCCTGTTATTTTGTCTCTGTTTACCACTGTGATGAACTCACAATTATACATTAATCAATAATAACAATACAAATATGTTTTCTATATGCTTTAAAATTATGCTGCATTGAGCAGAAACCAGCTAAGGCAATTTAGTGGAAAAGACTTATTTTATATTGACATTTCTAAATATGACCTGAATGTTACTCTAGAACACCAGAAATATTATATCACCATTGGGAGATATTTAGTGTAAATTTGGTGAAAAAGTATCTCATCTTTAAATAAACAACAGTCTTCTTTATTTTATACATTCCTATTTAAAGAAAAGGTCTTGTGCTTCTTTGTTTTTTTTTATATTCTATGTTGTGATAGGCTTCAGAATAAACAATAGTGTTTTTTCCTTGGCTGATAAAACCTTATTTAATGTTACTCAGCATGCCATACACCTGGAGTTAAAAAGTTTTTTCATTCCATATTAAAAGAGACATTGAGTTGCTGTTTTTTTGTCTTCTGTGCTTTCAGAAATGGTGCCTAATGATTATTTATTATTACATTAACACACAGAATTGTAGAATCCTTAGAGTTGGAAGGGAGCTCTAAAGGCCATCTAGTCCAACTCCCCTGCAGTGAACGGGGACACCACAGCTAGATCAGATTGCCCAGGGCCTTATCCAGCCTCGCCTTGAAAGTCTCCAGGGATGGGGTGTCAACCACATCACTAGGTAACTTGTTCGAGTGCCTCATCACTGTCACTGTAAAAGATTTTTTCCTTATATCTGACCTAACTCTGCCCTCCCTGGGCTTGAAGGCATTACTCCATGTACACATGTAATATTTATTGCACCTTCTTAGGACTTACTAGCTCTGTTTAAGCAACTCAAATATCAGAGTCTCTTTTCCCAGAAAAAAAAAAAAAAAAAAGTTCACACTGATGTAACTTAGTTGTGATAAAGAAGAAGCTTTTGTGCCTCCACTAAGGAGTTTATATGATAATTTTACCTAGACTAACATGCACAGCATGTAAAATTAATACATTTCCTTGAAAAAACTATTTGCATTGTACAATCATTTTTAAAAGTGAAGGTTTAGAAACAACAGAATTTTAGAAATACAATAATCCTCAACTAAGAAGTAAGCATTAATGAGGTTCTGATCTCATTAAACACGTAACAGTGGCAATCATCTAATTTCAGAGCAGACAAATCTGTAGGACATAAAAGTACCTCTTTAACTATATCCTGTCTTCTAAAATTCAGCCCCTAAGTCGCAAATTCGTCTTCTCCCAGTAAGCCAGAAATGGAATCGTAGTTCTCTGCCTTTCGCCTGTGAGTGAATAAATTTTACTTGGATGTAGTTTTATTTCTCTAGTACATTTTAAATCTGACTTTCATTTTTATAGACCGAGGCAAGGAGGAGGAGACTAAGGCTAGAATTTCACCAAAGTGTTTCCTTCAGACACGTGTTAGCTGTGAGAGCCTTAGATAAAGAAATCATTCACACGTTCATTGGAATGACACCATGCTGCCCAGAGCAGTGCTACCCCACAGGTGAAATATTCGTTTCCTGGCAAAATGGCATCAAATTTCCACTGGCTTGGTTCACTTAAAGAGCAATTCATTGGTATCTTGGTTTTAAAAAAAGCAGAGAAGCTCTATATTCTTGACACTTGGAGATGCCCAGCTCTGGATAGGAGAATGTTATTTCCTCTCATGATATGAAGTCAAGTGCATGTTACTTTCTTTCAAAATGTTCTAATATTTTTGTATATTAATTAAAATATGCCATAGTATGTATCCTCTGCATGACAAGATTGTGCCGCATTGCATATAAGCCATCCTTGATGGGCATGATATACAAGAGACAGCAACACAAGGCATTCTCTCATACTTCATTTTATATTGATATTCACCCAGCTTTGTGCTTTAAAGAGGGAGATGAATTCAATGCTCCCTCTGTTTTTATGTCTTGGATTTTCAGTTGCAATGTGTAGCCCTCAAAATTCCATTTTTCATGATCAGAACATGGTGTTAAAGCAGTTAGTAACAATATATTTTCCAAAATTGATGCAAAGATAGGATTTATTGGAGGGAAGAAAAAAACAACTATATGCAAAAAGTAACAAATGCTGCCTGTGCTGTTCATATTTCTTACCAAACATTAGTCTGAGAAACTTTGTATGGTTGATACCAATCTACTGGACAAGTATTAAGTTATCATTTCATACTAATATTATAAAATCAGATGGATTGTTTTGATTTGAGGTTATACATTAGGAAAAATATCTTCTCAGAAGGAGTGGTGAGGGATTGGAACAGACTGCCCAGGGAGGTGGCAGAGTCACCGTTCTTGGAGGTGTTCAAGAAACATGGAGATGTGGCACTGGTTAGTGAGCGATATTGGTGTAGGTGAACGGCTGGACTAGATGACCTGAGAGGTCTTTTCCAACCTTAATGATTCTATGATTCAATGATTCTAAGTACATCCTTATTTTATTAAGTATATATTAGCACCTCCTGTACAGCTTTATATCTTCTTAAGCCTTTGCTATGTACTAAGATACACTATTCACTGTACATTGTAAGATGCACTGTTCAGCAGCAATCTCCTATTCACATCATCCCACACTGAATAAGTAAATACTTGTATGCAGTTGCATTGGTATAGCACTATTAATAAAGCACACTCACAAATTTTACAAATGGAAGAGGAAGTTGGTACAGGTGTTTGGGTGTTGTTTTTTCACTGTATAAAATAATTTCAAAAAGTAAAGTGTTTCCCAAATTCAAAAGAAGAAAACAAAAAAAACCACAGGATTTCCCAAAAGACAGTATCTGTAATTCCCACTGTGATGGGGATCCAGATGTGGGAACTGGCACTGCACTGCAATATATCTATAAGCAGTTATTAGGTGGGTTTCTCGCTTCTGAAACCCAGGAGAATTTACTGTTTAGTTACCTGTGCTGCCAGCTCTTTCATCTGGTCACAGTGCTGCTAGTGAGAGTGGTTAGAGCAGCTGCACAGGAGACTCACAAGATTTCGGCTTCTTGTTTCCCGTGGGTTAGCTGCATCCAGTCACATTTCTTTCTATGCAAATCCGTATCTGCATGTACAGATATTTTTCTCATCAGTTGCTGTAAGTCACTTAGGAAAGAAGTTGGTTGAAAGAAAAAGCAATAAATAAAATAAGCAAGCATACAATTCTTGTAATAGGAGTTTGGTGCAAAAAAATGAGAGTAGTGGATAGAGATCTGCCAACATACTGTTCTTGGTCATATCAGCTTTTTAAGTATGTTGGATTTTAAGCTACAGTTACATCATATTGTTAGCTGCTTTTAATTCATTATTTGTTATTCTTGATTTGAGGAAGGTGATTCTGCCCCTCTATTCTGTGCTGGTGAAACTTCACCTGGAGTAGTGTGTCTAGATGTGGAGTCCTCAGTACAGGAGAGACGTGAACCTGTTGGAGCGCATCCAGAGGAGGGACACAAAAATGAGGGATGGAACAACTCTCTTATAAGAGGACAACTCTCTTATAAGAGGACTAAGCTGGGGCTGTTCAGCCTGGAGAACAGAAGGCTCTGGGGAGACCTGAGAGTGGCCTTCCAGTATCTAAAGGGAACAGACTCAGCACCAGGGTCTGCTGTAATAGCACAAGGAGAAATGGTTTCAAATCTAAAAGAGGGGAGATTGAGATCGGACATAAGGAATACATGGTTTTTCAATAAAGGTAGTAAAGCACTGGAACAGGTTGCCCAGAGAGGTGGTGGCTGCCCTATCCCTGAAGACATTCAAGGTCAGGCTGGGCAGGGCTCTAAGTAACCTGATCTAGCTGTAGGCGACCCTGTTCATTGCACGGGAGTTGGACTAGATGGCCTTCCAATTCAAACAATTCTGTGATTCTATGATTTTTGCTTGAGCAATGATGAAAAAACTGCATGTCACACATCTGTGACAATCTATGGAATCCTGATGGCTTTAAGACCATACCAGTACTGGAGTGTAGCATCACTCTGCAAACCATGTGAGAATGTTTGAAGTCCGTGGAGTTTTGTCTTGGCTTTTGTAAGATAATTTGATGAGGGGTTGTGATTGGGCCTCGAGATATGTAGCATGTGAATTAAAAGCTGATTAAGGGCTGGAACACCTCTTCCATGAAGAAAGGTTGAAGGAGTTGGGCTTATTTAGCTTGGAGAAGTGGAAGGTCCAGGGAGGCCTTATTGCCTTCCCGTACTTGAGGGGAGCTTACAAGCAAGAGGGAGACCAATTTTTTATGCTGTCTGATAGCAATAGGAAAAGGGGGAATGGCTTCAAACTCAAAGAGGGGTGTAGGACAACTGTTAGGTCAGGGCTTGAACTGGTGATTGAGCACCTGGTGAAGGGGTGTAGCTGGCCCAGGGAGCACAGGCACATTGCTTGCACCTGTGCTCCCCACATGATCAGAAGGGGTGGACCCAGGATAGAGCTCATATAAGGGCCAGCCACTAAAGAGAGAGTATCTCATGAACTTCAGCTTCTTCCTGAGAAAGAGTGCTGTATCACAAGAGAGCCTCTTCACCAGTTGGGTAAGTTCTAGTCTTTCTTCTGTATGTGACTATTGGCTTTCCTGTAAATACTTCAGTTGGTATTGCTAAGAACCTGTCAGAAGCAATTTTGTTTCTTCATAAGCAGAACAAAAGGATATTTAGGTAAGAAGTTAGGCAGAAATCCTTTGCTCAAAGGGTGATGAGGCACTGGCACAGCTGTGCAGAGAGCTTTGGGTGCCTCATCCCTGGAAGCTCTCAAGGCTGGGTTGGATGGGGCCCTGGGCAGTCTGAGCTGGTGGGGCATAGCCCTGCCCACGGCCGAGGGTAGGAACCAGCTGGTTTTTGAGATCCCTTCTAACCACTGCTATTCTGTGATTTCTCATCATGCCAATGTAGTATTATATAGACTGTGAATTATCTGTCAGTTCTACTAGACCAGGTCTGTCACCTTCTGTGCCTGCTGTGCTGATGATTACCTTCTCACCTGTCTTCTTCCCCAGCTTCCTCCTTATCTCTCATCACTATTATACAATGATGTTTTACTGTCATTATCTTTCCTTTGAACTTCATTAACTCTTCCACAGCTCGCTGTCTTGCAAGTTCTCAACTGGGCTTCATTTCCACCACTGCTTTTTCTGCTCTCTTTAATTTAGAAACCTCATGGGTGTGTTTTTTTTTTTTTTGTTGGTTTCAAAAAAGTAAAGGAAATGTAAAAGAGAGTACTTCTCATTATTTAAAGCATCTACTCACTAAATGCCATGGTGAGTATTGGTCCGGAGCCCTGCTGTATCTGCAAATAATGCTGTTTGGTGTAGCTTAGCATTAAGAGGATGCATTCCTAGCCTCGCACCTGTGGGTCCTACTGACCCTGTGCATTCACCTTTGCTTTAAGCCATACCCGTAGGCACAGTCACTTCCATCCATGCTCCCTGTGTGTGATGATGGCCTCAGGTCCTGAAAGCCCAGTAAGCGCAGCTGCCCTGGCACACTCAGCATCTCTATAACAGAGCACAAGTTCTCACTCATTTGGCAGCGGAAGCAAATAGTGGCAGGATCGGGTGTTGTACAGCTGTCCTGTGGCGGATATCCGAAGTGCCACTGCCCTGTAGCGCAGTGTAAGCCCTCATCCTGGCAATAGCACCGGGAAAGGGTTTGGGTTGCAGGACCAGCAACCTGTAGCATGCTTTTAGCTTGATCGTGCTTTGGCCAAGTGGACAGGTGGTCATGGAGAGGCAGGCACAAATGCTGAGCTTCTCACAGTTCATAGACAATGTTCTTCATAGCTCTGCAGGCCAGAGGTGGGCTGGGGATAAAAGCTGCACCGCCAGATGCTCTTTTCCCATTCTGTTTCTTGCTGCGCTTGCTGTGTTTGATCCCATGCCACTGAAATTGAGCTTCATTTGTCACCACCTAATACTAC
The DNA here is from genome assembly GCF_002078875.1 of Numida meleagris. Classification (NCBI taxonomy): domain Eukaryota; kingdom Metazoa; phylum Chordata; class Aves; order Galliformes; family Numididae; genus Numida; species Numida meleagris. The sequence continues at coordinate 81,895,813 of NC_034411.1, read as the reverse complement.
TAGTTTCAAAGTGGGAGAACAAGATACCATTATTTCTGATGCAGCTCCCTTTGCAGAAGGATCTGCAATGGAGGTGGGAAATACTGGATTCTCTATGTTGCATAGTTACCATTGAAAGTTCCTGTAGGTGCCAGATCTTAATAATTTTGCACTATCCTAAATTTTACACTACCCAAGTTCCTAGTAGTCACTGACACACTTCTACAGAGCACAGAAACTGGTGATTTTCATTGGTTTAATGCATCCATTCAAAACTCACTGGGAGTATATCTTCGTTACTCTATGAGGCTTACGAGTAGGCTATTACATGGCAGTAAGCAAGGTTTTCTTAGGAGGAATTGAATGAATTGTGCTTAACCATACACTGGAATTGACAGTGTGGCTCTTGGAGGAATAAGTAAGTTCATCATCAATATCTTTAATATATTGTAGTTTATTAGTTGGTTACTCATTTTGTCTTTGAAGTGGGACACCCTTATAAGGAATACAATCTGAAAGGGACATCTGATATGTGTGTAAGTAGCTAAACTGATTGCTCTTTTACTAGCTCAGATCTCTGATATGAATTTGCCAACCCTTATAGCTGTAAATTAATTATGAAATTTTATTGAATGCCACAAAGCTAGGATCAGCATCGCGGTGGATGAACTTGCCCTCTTCAGTTGTCTAAGTGGTAATTTCTCATTATTTATCTCAGGAAAAAAAATGGTATCATGTCTCACGCCTTCAAAAAAAAAAAATGATGGCTTAGTAATGACAAAGTAAAAAAGTGATATGATTAATGCTCTTTTCACTATATCTGCTGATGGAAGTAAAGTCTTACTCAATTTCCCTGTGGAGGCACAGTGAACTAATATCTTCTGCAATAATTTTTAAGCAGAAAGCTTTCTGCTTATCTCAGCTGTATTGTGTAGTCACTTCAAAATGCACTTCTAATAGCTGGAGTTTATGTGGGTGGATTTTCCCTAAAACTCTGAGACTTATTTTATTGAATGTAGGTTGCAATGGAGCTCTTTCCTTTTCTGCTAGCTGCTATGATTTAGGCTTCTTCCACTTTGTTATTGCTTTGTATAAGTAATGCCAGATAATATGACACTTCCTTAATTGAGTGTAAGTTGTTCTGTGTTCTTCATGCCTTTATTGGATTTGGCCAACCACCTACAACAGGCAGTTGTATTTACTGCAAGTGTCAGGCCAGATAACTGACAGGATCCACAGTATTTAATTAACTTGTTATTGTAAGCTGGTTTCTCAATTTCTTTAATTGCCTTTTTTTCTATGGGAAATCATAAAGAAGCATTGAGCCTCTTTTAAATATCTTTATTTTAAATATGTACCACAAGAGAAAGCCTTAAGGTGAAAATTTTTTTTTCTTGTTTGGAAATTAGCTATGAGATGCAATATAACCTCATGCCATTGAATAAGTATTTCAGTTCCCACAGGCTCCTTCTTGGAGCAGTTAATGTTCTGGAGATGGTTGATCGGCATCAAGAGTGAGCAGCAGATGAGGGCAGCCTTTCTTCCACCATTGCATGCTGTGCTCCTGTACAGCAGATGGATGTGCCTGGAGTTGCTCTCAGTGGCTTCCCCCTCCTTGCCTTACCTGTTTGAATTTCTCTGGGCTGTTGACTAAGCTCACAGTATAAACCTAAAAGACCTGTTCCTCTTCCTCACTTCTTCATTTCCTGTAGTGGGAATCACAAATGTAGGTGAAGCTATCACTTGGCATTTGGGGGTTGGGGGGGAGGAAGGGGGTTGAAATATGTAAGCAAAAAGAAGTTATTTCTAATCTGCTACACACTTGGAAGAAATCAAACAGACACAGGGTGAAAACACAGTATATGTCTGGCAATCTCTTGGAAATAATAGATTCAGTCAGCTTTTGGGTAGACATTCACGGTAACTTGCAAAAATTTAGTGATTTGGGGACAAACTTCTGTGTGGTGCAAAGCAGCGTGCAGTGCTCCAGCATGTGGTAATATCTGTTTTATTTGTACCTCTCCTGAACCTTCTCTTCTCTATAGCACAAGGCCTGTAACTGAGTCTTTTAAGGCTCAGTCCTATATATTACAAGCAGCTGGAAAATTTCACACACCCACTGAAGGTTCCAATGAACACAAAATACCACAGGACAGATGCCAATAAGAGGTATTTTTAGCGGCTCATGTCACAGTTGCTGTTTGCTTCTGCCGTGACAGCTAATGAGCTTTGAATGGCTGGGAGAAATAGCACATATTCCAGTAGAAGCCTGAGAATGCCTCTCCATTCTTCAACATAAGCAGCAAATGTTTACTTGAGGTCTCTCTGAAGCTTTATAACAAATCATTACAACATATCCTACACTGGTTGAATGGATTACACTGCAGAACTCCATTTCATGTATTTATTTCCGTAAGAATCTGGCATGACAATGTGTTGTTTGCTCTGTAAGACTGGCTGCTAGAGGTAATATTGTAAACAAAGCTTGACAGAGTGAACATTTGTTACTAGAAGTTAATATCATTTTCTTACATTTCCATGGCTTCGGACAAGGAGTACTTAAAATGTAAGGAAATCTATTCTGTACACTTCAATCTGAAGCTATTTATTGTTACATAATGGAAAAATTCGAAAAACGTCATAGTCTGAGCAGAAGAAAAATCATCCTTGTGTTGGGGTTTCTCACTCTTTCTCCCTTCCTTTTTGCCATTATATTGCACAGAGCACAGCATGTAACATTCCCAGGAGAAAGGAAGATTGATACCGAATATGTAACCAGCTGGGTGTTTACTCTTCATTATTCATACTGACAAAGCATGAGCTCTGAAGAAAGAGGAGGAAATCTCAAGTTATTGGAAGAGTTCATTTTTGTCTCTAAAAATGCCAATTTAAAAATTCAGTTCAAATAACCTAGGCGGAAAGCTGCTGTATACTACTATCTCAGTTTGCCTGCTACTTTTATGATACATATTTGTGGAAATTACCTACCAATGTACTAAGGTGTGTGGGAATAAGCCCTTTTTCTTTAGAAATAGGTTGGTTATTCTCGTGCTTCCTGAAGAACAGACCCAAAGTGTGCAATTCCAGAAAGCACTGGATGGATGGATCTAATTTAACTGGCCCAGAGAGAGAATGTGGTGAAGCAGTTTTTATCCAGGCACAGAAACCTGTGGAAACCCAGAGAACACTATTTCAGAAGATTTCAGTGGAAAGCTGAAAATGAATCAGAGCAGAATCTCAGAGGATCAGATCATGACACCTTTTACATATGCATGTGCAAGAGGTTGCTATGAAATTAGAAGCATGCATCCTTCAGGGGACTGCCCAACATATGGTGTGGTCTTATGTACGCGCTATTCTGTCCTGGATGGTACAGAAACATTGCCCATTTCTTGACAAGCATTTTTCAGTTCAAGAGTTGTAAGATTTTAATGAGCAGTTTCTGTCCTTTTCAACTCTGGTGTTGAAATTATCCATGAGAAATGTAAATAGGACTGTTCTCAAATTTGATCAGCATAAAATTCAAGCAGACTGGCTAGGGGATTCTCCTGCTACAAATGCATTTCTGCATACTGCTCAGTCTGAGACTTGTTACTTCAAGCATGACAGTGAATGGTTTAGAAACATTATTCAGAATTTCCAGGTTGTTTTTGTGTGTGCACGTTTCTTAATTTCTATTTCCCTTGTCTTTTGTTTGCAGTTTTCGGAAACATGACTTCTCCATTTGCAGGTTATTTCAAGAGTCATAAGCTCATACGCATTGCATTTTGAACTGCTCTGTAGTGAGCAGTTGTCTTAAAGTCAGTTTTTCTGGTTGCTAACAAAGAGTAGGAGAGTCTGAATACTACTGAAGATGCATGTGCAGAAGTAAACGGAGACAGCCATGGCAGAGGGCAACCATTGTTTCCTGACCATCCATATAATTAAATGCTTGAATGTCTTCCTGGTTCCTGGGATGTTTCTGGCCAACCGTATCTCTTGCAGACATGAACCCCAGACAAAGTAAGGCTTTGGCTAAAGATGGAGTGTTGGTCAGGCATTGGAAGTGGAGGGTAAGACCAGCATATAGCTGTGGGTCTTTCCCATTGGGTGGTAGGAGAGAGAAGAATAATCATAGAATCATAAAACTGCTCAGGTCAGAAAAAACCTTCAAGATCATCAAGTCCAACCGCAACCTAACCACACTACCTTAACTCCAAAAACCCACTGCTAAATCATATCTCTGAGCACCACATCCAAACAGTTTTTAAACACATTCAGGGATGGTGACTCAACCACCTCCCTGGGGAGCCTATTCCAGTACTTAACAACCCCTTCTGTAAAGAAGTTTTTCCTGATACCTAACCTAAACCTCCCCTGGTGCAACTTGAGGCCATTTTCCTTTGGAAATGGGGGCATTCAGTTGAAGTCCAGCTCTTGGTCCAGGCATTTGGAGGGTCGTTCATAGGGAGTGTTTTAGTTCACTAGGATCACCTCATGTAGGCAGGGGCCTGAGTTTAACAGTGGCAATCTGTTAGTGTCTGACCACAGAACACGAGTGCTACATGAGACGTGCCTGTGATATAAGTGGAAAATGTAACTTTAATACCTTATGTTTTACCAGTAAATGTGTCACTAATACCTAAAGCATCACGCTCCTCTTGTTCAGAGTTGCGAACAAGGAGAACGTTCAAAAGCTTAGCTTTTGCTATCTTCTGTGCTGTTTTCAGTTTGTTTACAGTTGCACCAAATGCTCTTCTGGTCACTGTTGTTGAACAGCAACATGGATGTCTTAAATTAATCTCCATTTTGCCCAAGATTGTACGTCATTAGTGCCAATCAACTCTCTTTTTTTTTTTGTCTCTTTTGGTATCTCTAATGTTTCATTATGCTTTCAATCTCCTTTGTTATTCTGTTGCCTTTTAAAATACATTCAGTTCTTCATTCTGTTATATTCAGCATTTTTACTCCTCTTTCCACAATACTTACAATGATCTATGATGAAGTCTCTATTCTTACTGCATGTTACCAGTGAAATATGCCAAACTACCGGTGCTCTTGCTATAGATGATGATAAAATTTCAGTAATGTTTTCGAAAAACATTTGCCTATGTGTTTGCTGTCACTGCTGTTATCTTCTTGTTTTGTGTTAGGAATTTTAACTAATATGAATGGGTTTTAGTGAACACTGGAAATTACTCCTCTGTCTACAGCAACCTATTCCATCAGCCTTTTGTCAGGATCTTGTATTTTTCTCACTTCTTCAACCGCCAAATGTTGGCAATGAAGTGGTGAGTTTCCTGAGTATCTGCTCTTGGCCTCTGTAACAAAGATAAATTCACTGGATTTCTATCTCTCTAAGGAGAAGGTTTAAAAAAAAAAAAATACGTATTTTGGTGAATTCTGCTTGAATCCAATATTAATGACTAATCTAATCATTCAGTAACGCTTCCATTTACCAAAACAAATGTAAACTTTTTGAAGAGAAGAAAGAGGAAACAAGTTAATTATTATTCCTACCTTAAAAATTGCCTGGCTTTGAATAAATCAAGTTAAGTAGCGGATACAAGAACTATTCACTGTAAGTTATCGTAGTTAGTTCTTCTTTTTGAAGGGTAAAATAGTTCATTTCTGTTAACTACTGGGGAAAGTGAGTGTTTAATGACAAAACCTTGATGTTGTCAATGGCATTGATCATTCTCATTTCTAACACTCTTTGTCAAACTGCTTTTAACACTGTACAGTTCTGAATGTCTTTATCAGGGTTACCTTCTGGAGTCAGGTGCGCTTCAGTGCTAAACTATTACTATTACAATGACAGAGACTTTTGCAGAAACCCTTTCCTTTTCCAGAGAATGAGATTTCAAGTTGGGGGTGTTCGAGGCCAGGTTGGTTGGGGCTTTGAGGAACCTGGACTAGTAGGAGGTGTCCTTGCTTGTAGCAGGGAGGGTGGAACTAGATGATCTTAAAGGTCCCTTCCAAACCATTCTATGATTCTATGTTAAAAAATGGGTTGTCCTCTTACTCTTTTTTTTCTCCAAGGATAGTCACCCAAAACACATCCGTGGGTCGGTTGACACTTAATGACTGCGTACATACAAGACCACATATTGACTAGCACTTTGCAAAAGTCGAACCTAAACAGTAAGACTTGTCCAAGCTCGCTTCCATGACCAGATCCTGTGATGAGAATATCACCATTGCTTTTATGCCAACTTTATTTAAGATTTCTCATCTAAGTAACGTTTCTGAAATGCAGAGAAGGTAATTAATTATATCAGGGCTTCAGCATCTTCATGCTTTTTTATTATTTTCTTTTCCTCCTCAAAAGCAGATAGCTATTTTCTCCTGGGCAAGTAGAGTGAAACTGTTGCCGACATTGAAGAGTTTTTAGGTTGTTTTTATTTTTTCCAACCAGTATGGACAGGACTTAATGTCTATATATGTTTCCTTGAGGTGATCCTGAAATCTGTCTTCTGTGCTAGCAATAAACTCGAATGTTCTCAGAGGACGTATTGTAAAGGTAGTGCCTTAGGGCCATCCTTCTTTAAAATGAAGGAACAGCAGTGGCTGTGTTTACTTGATACAGGGAGAAAATTGATTTGCCTGCACTGGATTTCAAGGTAACTTTATGAAGTGCAAAGAGAAGCAAAAGATGTCAGGATATTAGAAATCTACAGGAAAAAAAAATACATTCATAATTATTATAATAGGAGCAATGGATAGAAAAAGTAGAAGATAAAAGCCTTTTTTTTTTTAATATTCACTGGAAATGTGGCAGCATACGTTTACAGAGAAGGCTCTAGTACCTTCTGTTTGAGGATTTCCTAGTGATTGTATTTTATGTACTTTCTGTGGGAGCTGAAAAATGTTCTCTGTCATTAGCAACTTGTAAAATGAGTAACAGATGCTTTGGCTGTGTGTGGCTGAAAGAGAATGAGCTTGGATTGCTCCACTTGGTATCCCTGTAGCCCCTGCTACAGGGTTCTTTTAGTATGTACTGTCTGATATGGACAGACAGAAGCATGTTCTGTACTGATGATGAGATAAGGGATGTTGAAGTGAAGAACTAAGGTGATACCACTTGACATCTTGGGCGTAATGTGATTTTTTTTTTTAAAAAAAAAACTAAATTAAAAATTAGGAAAACCCCAGTAAGCACATTAAGTAAAAAATGAACACTGTCCTTGGATACTGTATAAATGAGTAACTTTATCTAGAGTTAAGGTCTTATATATGCAATAAATTCCAGTGTTTCTTATCATCTTTAGAAGAAAATCTTTATAAAGAGTTGTAAAGATGTATTTTGTGATCTAATATGAATAAAAATATTTTTGTTGTAATCTACTGAACTTGAAATGTTTCACTATAATATCAGTAGCAAAATTACTTTTGTACACCTTCGCTTTATTTCTGATTTCACCATTTGCAAATCAAAATCTAAGTGAAACATGCCTTGCTATTTAAAAACTGGAGTATTTATAGAAATATGTGGATTTCCTTTCAGTTTTCATTTATAGCTTCTGCGTGTGGTTTTGCTTTTTTCTTTTTTACCATGACAATATTGATTAGTCAGACAGGCCACTTTGTGGGGCTTTCTGCCATTGCTTAACACGTTATAAAACTGAAGCAGTTGCAGAAAACATAAGAATCAAAACAAAATTAATAATTCAGTGATGAACAGGGGAAACATAGTTTTCTCATTCAGTGTCTGGTAAGCTCTATTTTTTTAATACTTCTCTATTTCCACTTTGCCAGCAGACTATTTCATGTTTAAATCCACAGTAGACATGATTCACAGAGTACCTAAAAATGATGTGGAGTCTTAGCACAAAGAAGTCGAATATCAAATTAACTAGTAATATCGACATGGTGCAGGTCTCTACATCACAGAAATAAGTAAAAGGATGAATGAGCAGGAAGTCTGGTGTTTGGGGTTTTATTGCTCTTCCGTCTCTGCTTGCTTTTGTGAGATCACAACAGCACTGCAGCACTGCCACCTTGGGATAACACTAAGGCCGTTATTGTAATGCAGTGGGATTACTGTGCTCTCTGGGAAGCTGTAAGTGCAAGACATGAGGAGAATAACTTGAAGAAAATACATCTTTTGGATACTTTTTCTTGGCCTGAAAAGCTTAGGATATAGGCTGTTGTTACACTGACCTTTCTGAGTTTATTATGTAGTTCTCTATAATTATAAAGAGTTCCTGTATTTATAATGAAAAAGACATTTTTGTACATTAAGTATTGATAGCACAGACCAAATCTTTTGCAGTGCAGAGAATACAAGTGTGCAAAGGCCACGTAAAGAACAGGCTTCTTGCCGGTGCTTTAGCAATATTATTGGCTTAATCCTGGCAAGGTCTAGCATAGCTTTTTGGGGGGAGGATATGTAAATATGTGCAGAAATGAAAATGCCTGCTCTTTCAATAGCGGTCACTGATAGCTGCTGCTTAATTTAGACCAGGTTAGACTTAATTCTGAGAAACCAGGGAAGTCACAATTCCCATTGAAGTTCTGCCAAGCTGAGGAATGATCATTACAGTGGTAAATCAAGGGAGGCTGCTAGGAGCAGGTAAAGCACATCTCGATAGGATTGTGGCAACAAGAGAGGTACTGGCACCACAGGAACGAATAGCTGTGGTAACTTTCTGTTTTACCGAACTCCTGAGAAGTGACCCTATCTATTATGTATTTTGAATCTATCTGCTCAGGTGTCAGTGCTACCTGGGTCTTCAGGTAAACTATTCATAGGTATTTGCTTTTTTGTAAATTTTCTTCCAACAGTGCTGTCATTCCAGACATGCCATTGCATAGAGTGGATGAGCACACTTTCCTTAAAATGAAGAATTACTAATAAGGATACTGTCCATCAGCTTTATGTACATGATTCTTCTTTCTGCTATTGCAGCAGTATGTTAAGTACCACTGTGATCAGAGAGGTGCTCTGATACAGTATTCATGGCTGCTTTGCTGTAAAATGCAGGAGAAAGGGGATTCTGGTTGAGCACCCAGTCCCTGCCGATTCCTGACGTGCTGGTCAAAAGGAGGACCAGTCTTGTCAGAACAGCTGAAAGGCAATCAATTTCCTTCTGGTGCTTTGGCAGCGATGTGTTTTCGAAAGTAGCTCCTCTTCCACTGCTGCTGAGCTGGCACATCTGGGATGCTTTGGCCAGCCACTGGAAGGGATAGTCTTTTCTAAAGGGCTGCTAGGATTATTTAAATTCCTGTAGGCAAAGCCCTGGAAATAAGGTGTAATCACTTGGTCTTTCACCATGGAGAACCTATAAATTTAGCAGCTTTACGTCACTGCTGTTGGAGAGTTGGGGAGAGAGGGCAAAGGTCTGCATGTAAATTGCTGAAAATCACGTTTTTTCTTGAGTTGGAGCTAACAAGGTAAGTTAGGTTCAAACTGGTGTAAGAGCTCAACAGGGCCCCTAGGCAAGTGCACTGATAGTATTTCTCCCACAGCCAACAGGAGGAGAAGTAGCTGTAGAAAAGAAACTGCTGAGGGCGTAAGCAGCCTAAGAGGTCAGTCTTCCTTCCCCCTTAGCCTATGCTCTCCTGGTGCTGAAGGGTAGCCTGAAGGAAGGACCCAGGAAGAAAAGATTAATTTGGAGAATCTTTAGAGCAAAAACTAATAAAATAGTTCCCTATAGATGACATTTCCTGTCAGCTTATTGAAAGACTGCTAAACATAAATGCATGCTTTGAGACTTAATATCCTTTATAGTCCATAGGTGAAAATGTAATAAGTGATCTTTACCAGGTGGTTAAATGCAAATGAAAATCTGTCTTAACTAAATGGAAACTTAATGGGAGATGTAAATATAATCTTTCACTCTGTCTCATCAGAATAAAAATTTAACTTATTAAAGAATATGCAAATGGTTTCTCTGTTATTACTCATTCTTGCTAATGGGAAGCTAATTAAAAGAAATGGGAGAAGACAAATGAAAAAAAATCAAATAGAACCCAAAATACAGATAAAATTTACAGACTGCAAGAATGCTTCCATGTTTAAAGCAAATAGTGCAGCATTAACAGAGCTTAAAATTCAATTGACAACAAACTGGATACAAATGACAGGAATTAACCATGCTATTTTCAATTACCAAGGACAGGATTCAAAACAAAACTAACAACCTAAGAAAAAAGTGTAAGATAAATGTGATTTGTATGATTACTTAACTTTTCCTAATTAAACATGAATAAAAGAATATTATATTTTGTGTAATTCTGTTAATTAAGCATGTCCATGCTAGATCTGCATTGTAAAGCTATATTATCTTTTGACAGGTGTTTCTAATTGAAAACCAATGCATAATGAAAGACATCTTATTTTTAAAAATAAGCAATGTTTTACTGAACTCATTGTCTTTTTTCCTCTGTAAACTAACCAGAGTCATTCAAGTCATCTGTTTCATGTCTGCTTCCACCTGTCACATGTATAACTTGTAGCTTCTGACTCAGTCTGAGCCAAAAAAAAAATTTCCATCTGCAGAACCAGTAGTCATTAATTAAAACTTATATTCATTTGCAAAAGTGAACTAAGAAGCATTATAATTTGGCTAGTATTTAAGTAGTTAATAGCAGTGTTGTTCCATTACACGTACAAGATTTTTGGCTCCCGTGAGTCAATAACCTGTTTGAGAGACTGTTGGTTAAGCAACCAGTCTTTGAAGAATCAATATGCCACATGTGGCGTGGATTAAAAAATGGCTAAATAGCAGGCCTCGATGTTAACTAGCCAGTGATCATCAAGGGGATGCAGCGAAGCACAGCAGTATTCTTATGAGTCCTCCTTTTGCGCTGTTTAACAATTTCATCAGTAAAGAGGTGCTACAGGTGGAAATAAAAAGTTAAGAGGTATGAATAATTATTTCTCCTCTTGGTATAGGTTATGACAAGAAAGTTGTGTGATCTTATGGCATACATCCACAACAACTTTAATATCTCAGAGGTTGGTAATTTGGTAAATCTGTGGTTACTTGGAGAGCTCACAGTGCAGTTAGATGCATCTTGTTCTGCAGTTTTTTGCCTTCTCCAAAGGGTATGGACACTCTTCCTGGCTGTTACAGTGGTACTCAAAAATGCACATTAACTAATTTTTGAAATTCATAGCAAAAATGAAAATCAGAGTGAAACAAATCTTAAGAAAACGTATGCTTACCATAAGACTTACTAATGATTTACCTCTTACTACTTTCAAAGGATTGGGAGAATGGAAAGAATTTCCCCAGGTTTCTCTGATACTGGTCTTGTACAACTGAATCATGTTACTTTTTCAGAATGAATGAACTACGTTAGTCAAAGGCATGCACCCTTTCTGTGAGAAAATGATTTACTGAAATGTTAGTCTGTGATTGCTTTAGAAAGAGTATGTTTTCCTGAGTCAGAGCTTGTTTGGTCAGAGTACTTTATTCACTGGATCCATACATAAGTATTTGCTGGTATGGACAACTGAAGAGATTAATGGTGACAACTCCCAAGGCTTGTACAGACACATTAGAAAATCAGGATGTATATGTGCATGCACGTGGGGAAAAAACTGAGGAGACCCCAGCTCACAGAAACCAGGTAGGCTGCAAGGTGTGGAAGTGCCATGTGTTGTCCCTGATTGCCTGGCTGGGTATTGGCCCATCCATGAGATGAAGGGACACCTGACTAGTGGGCTGTTGAGTCAGCTTCTCTCCTGCATGATCAATATTGAGTTCTTTAAGTAAAGCAGAACAACTTCAGGGCTGAGATCACGCTAGTGCCATGCTTGCCCAAGACATAAGCAGCACGAGCAGAGATTTGGATCTAGTTTCCCTCTACCATCCAGGGCAAGTAAACTGTTCTGGAGTAGAGATAACTTTCTTGTTTCCTTCCTTTTCTTCCTCTTCTCTCACCCACATTCTCATTTTCTCCTATCTGTTCCTTTGATGCTGAGTCTGGGGAATCTTTCCAGTATATCGTAAATACCAAATGTTTGGGGGGTAAAGAGCTTTGGCTTTTTTTCTTCAGCAGGAGTATATTTTGTTGAAAAAATTGCATCCATGTCCTAGTGTGCATGTGCCTGGGCCCTGACGTGTATGCCTTAGATGTGCTTCCATGTTTAGTTTGGTTACATTCATCCCTCTCGTAGTTGGTGCTTAATCCATGTTGTGTTTTTCTGGGGGGAAATTTGGGGTTTTATTTGTTTTTGTTTTAACATTGTCTACATAGCTACCTTTTTATTTCTGCCTTAAAGGAGATATGCACATGAACTTTGACCAAGAAATTTTTTATGAATCATCTAAATTTGACAGGCAGGAAAATCAGAGAATGTTTCCTGTATGTGTTGATTACTTCAAAAACTATAATGTGCCATCATTAATCATGTTTTTCCATTTCATTCTATTCTTCTTTATTATGTATGTCACATTAAGCTTCCTAGTATGAGGGACTTTATTGGTTTAATCATATTTTTTTCTGGAAATGCTTTACTAAGAAGTAAATACAATGGTAAGCAATTTTCCTTCATACCTGTCCTAAAGAGAGGACAGGTCTACTATTTCAAACATTTATAGTGAGCAATAAAATGGGAAACAGAAGGTTGTCACTTACATCAGTTTTTAAGGAAAAAAATTTTCATGAGTTCTTCATAATTAAGTCTTGTTTACTTTTATGAATCATAGCATTTGATTGCTGCTTTCCTGTTGGATTTTAACAGGCTACCCAGTTTCCACTCAGCAGTGGCATTTTGGAACCAGATCCATTTAGTAGAATGGAAGCACCATTCTGAAACACCAAGAGTAGAGAGAGCGAGAAAACAAAAACATTTATTTTTAAAGTGTACGTAAGAAACATTAAAGAATATTATCATGCTACTCCTATTTCTAAAGCTTTTTCTTTCAATTTCCCCTCAGTTTTCACTGTATTTCTTGAAATTGGGCAACCCACCAGTTTGGAATTCTCAGAGCACTTCTGATTTAATGGTTAATGGTCAGAACCTGTCTGAGCAATGCTGTATGACCCATCTGTCTCTAGTGACTGGGAGGCTGGCACTGCTGGGCTGAAGCTTGCTTTTGGAAATGCTCTACAATGAGTCTGTGCTAACAACTACGTATTGAAATTAGGTAACTGTGCATTGAAACAGTGGTTCATCATTGACTTAGTTTATACATCCAATTATGAATACATCAATAAAATGAATTCATATTCTGTCACTTGCTATTGATTATACATTTAAAAATACGGCCTCCTTGTTCAAAAGTGATACCAAACCACCGTTTTACAGCAGAATGAAGCTAGCTAGGTAAAGAAGCAAGATGGTGTATGGTAAGTGGCAGAGGAATTTTAAGCAGATATACACAAAATGCAGCCAAAAGTAAGGGAAGGAAGTGAAGAAAGTGGAAATAGGTTGGAAAGGAAACCAGTTCTGGTAAAATAGAAAGTATTGCCTGGAGCGATGAAGTGAGGGCATTCCAAAGCGCAGAAAAGTTTATTGGCAATACATGCAAAAAAGCAGTGTATCAGAGGTGCACATTAGTATAGATCTTTTCTTGGAACTCACACCAAGATCCAGGAAAAATGTGACTTCCATTGTTTGTTCCTCTCCCAGTGGTGTTTCAGACTGGAGCTTTGTGGTAGAGTCACCAGTATAGGATGTATCTTGTAAAAAAACGTATGGAGATCTTTTGGCAGGAAGGTTTGAAATAGGGCCTTTGAGGTATTTGTGTGTTGGGTGGATTTTTCTTTTGCCTCACTTAATACACTTAGAGTTCAGACTCTATAGCTTGGTAATGGTGTAGTCTGCTATCTTATTCTGAAGAAGTTCAAAGATTTAAGTTCACGAATTACCAGCTGTCATCTCTGGCCATTTTCTAAAACCACTTCAGTACCAGAGGGTAGGAGAGTGATTTACAGGACACATTTTTCTGAGGAGTCTAAAGAAGATCCATGACCTCATAGATAAGCAAACTTGTTGTCTGCAATTAGTACAAACAAATCAAAAGAAATTAGAAGAATAAAATTAGTACATATGTGAATATTGTGATGTACTGGGGCAAAGTCTGCACACCTTTGTGATGGGGAATTGAGCGACTCACTGGCACACTTTGAGGGTTTTCAAAAGCAAATGAAGGAGAATGAGTTGATGTGATCTCATTGGATGTCAAAAGGCTTTTGATAGGATCCTTCACTAGAGACCCCTAAGCAAGGTTACTCTGGGTTTAAAGGGCAGTTCCTCTTTTTAATCAGTAGACTACTGATTAAAATGTGGGAGAAAAGGACAGGAATATATTTGCGTTTTTTTTTTTTTGCAGTATAGGTAGATAAGCAAGATGGTCCTGACCTGAGTATTTGAGTGATTTGTAAAGGGATGAAGAAATAAATGATAAATGACATGTTATTTAGAGTATGGGTTGTTGTGAAGAACTGTAGAAAGACCACCTGATACTGAATGACCAGATGGTAGAATGATAGATGAAATTCAGATGTGAAGTGATACAGGGAAAAAGAAGCAATCCTTCCTACAGACTTTGAGTGATGGGCTATTAGCTAACAAATACCTCATAGGAATGAGATAATGAAGTTACAACAGTCTATTCTGTGAAAAGGTGATGTTCAGAATTGATCAAAGGAAAAAAAAAAAGCGAATGTGATATAACTTGATGATCCTTGGGGTCCCTTCCAACCCAAGCCGTTCTATGATATTTGGAGTTACTGTTGGAGAAAACAAAATAGAAAACATTATGCAGCTGAACATTTGTTGGTGTCATGAATGCTGTGTACAACTCTGGTTCCTCCAAAAGGATATTCTAAAACTGGAGAACGTCTGGAAGTGGTCAAGAAATATGATAAATGTTCTGTGGGCAGTTTCTCTATGAGGAATAAAGTGGACTAGGATTCCTTAAGCTGGAAAAGATGTGAACGGTGGTACATGACAGCAAAGATGGATAAGAGATGAGTTCCCTGCAGCTAAAAGAAGTAGGGAATGTAAAATAAAAGCAGGGATGAGCAAGTTGACTTGAGTAGAGGTGGCAGCTCTTTATTTGAAGTGGAGCTGAGCTGGGGAGCTCTGTTGCTCTGTGTTGTGGATACGAACAGTTTAGATGGATTGAAAAAGTTGCTGGACTAATTCAAGGAAGAAAAAAAGAAGCTGTCACCTGCAAAGATGACATGTTTGGCTGAGCCTGGGACAGTTTTCGAAGGAAATGCTGTACTGCATTTTGCTATTTTTATGTATTTGCCTAGGCTGCTTCTGTTGGACACTGGCAGTTACTGTGCTTGAACCATGAGTATGACTCAGTCTGGTCATTATCATGTTCTCATGATACTGTAGTATTATTTGATGTCTGCTGTGCAGCGGCATTTCCCCTCTGAATAGGAGTGGGGAGCAAAACAAAGCTCTCTTTGTCTTCCAGCTCTGGTGTCTGAGTGCCCTGAGGATAACTGATCTGACTATTAAAGAGAGAAGCAAAGAAGGCATTGAGTGCTTCAGCCTTTTCCTTATCCTTGGTGGACTGTCAAATGAATGAAGAATTTTATTACTCCACTGACACTTTTATCTTCTGTAATGATAAGAAAGTAATTAATCACATGATTTAATTAAAATGTTGGTCTACATAATAAGACCTTAAGAGATTATTTAAGTGTAGTTCAGTTTTCCTGTCAAACTGAATCTCTTGATACACTCAGCATTTTCAGTGCTGTAGAAAACAGAAAATTATCTTATGCTAAAGTTTTTCAAAGGTTACTAGCTAATGAGTCTAGAGAAACCCCATGAAGAAAAGATCTAAAAATCTGATTCATACCGAATTAAGGCCCTATTAAAATCATGTCAGTGGAAAGAGTGACTAAGTTCAGCTTAATGTGATAAAGACAAGCGTAATGCATATACGTTGTGTTGCCGTCAGGAACAGTACCCCTGGGTTGAACTGAGCTCTGTATGCATGGGCATGTGTGATATTACCATCCAGTTGGGAGTTGGCAAAGACCAGCTGAGTTCTGTGGCAACAGAACCCTGTTGTTCTTTCTTCAGCTCTATGCTGAAAACATACACCACGTCTCTGTTATTCCAGTGTGCAGCCAGGGCAGCCAGCCCTGGGTCCTAACCCAGCTTGACTCCCTTTGTGCCCTCAGCTTACACAGCTCTGGGACTCACCAGTTTCCCAGAGGTGCGCAGGGGCTGCCAGAAATGCATCAGTGTGGGAAGCAAGGTTTTCTTACGTTCCCCAGCCATATCATGAAATCAAAGGAGAAATCATAAATGCGAATTTAAGAAGTTTGTGCTCCATCTTGTGGGAGTTTTTTGGACCTGATAGCCCGGCACTTCTTATGTATCTGGCCATCTGGGCACAAAGTACTTACCCAGTTATGTTTCAGTATATTTAACAGAGTTTATGAACAGTGATGTAGTAAGATCATAATGCAGCCTGGGTCTTACCTGTCTGTGGTGTTAAAAAAGTTATTTGTTTTAATGGGTTGCTTATATGCTTTTTGTTAATCTGGAGAATGTTAGAAGTTCTTTGTTTAAGAAGGTGAATCTGTTACGTATAAATTAACAAAAAATAGCAGAACATGTACCTGTGTATATTCACATTCCATACTTTGTACCACTACCACAAGGCAAAAGCAGTGGTTTTACTGAAATAGCTTTTAACATTCAGGAATAGCTGTTCTGCCCATCTTCTGTTTTTTCCAAGTCTGAGTTGCTGCCAATCAAGAGCAGTGCAGGGATAAGAAAGAATTTTGAACATAGCCGTAGCTGGCAGCTTAAATCTCTTTGCTAATAAAGCTCACAGCCACCCCTATGCATTTTCTTGTCAGTTAAATAAAATGTCACTCTTGGACTGGCAGTATCCATTACTCTCAACTGCTGTCCATGCCAGCGCAAACTAAACGCAGTGTAGTTTCCAGGGCTTTGTGTGTGGCAGCTATTGCGGAGCATGCAGGAAGGGCAGCAGCCAGGAAGGCTGTTACATCATCTGTGTTGGGGAGCTGATGGTAATCAGGGATGTTAAAATGGGGAAGAAGGATGTGTTGGAACCGAGCAGAGGGGGGCAGCATGACGTGGGTCTGGGTGTTCTCTCAGTGCTGCAGTTCCTATTTTCCCTAGTGCTAGGACATGAGGTGGCCACAGTGCAGTAATTCACTTCAAACACATTCAGAATGCAGCAGATAGCTGAAACTAAAGTTTACTTTGTCAGCTTTGTTTTACAGATTTTCTTCTTTCCTTCCTCTTTCACCTCGTGTTCAAGGTGTTAAGTCATCCCAGATGTCTCTTCTGGTATGTGCTCTTTGTCCTGCAGTGCTTTACATTATTTCTGTGCTTCTCGTCATGTGTGGCATCTGTTGAAGTTGGTAAGAGATCTGCATGCATAGAAAATTGTCCCTTATCATATAGGTAGGTTGCTCTGGGAGTAATGCTGCCTATTTATTTCCATGGAAACTACAACAGATACAAAGAGCACAATAACACCATCTGGTAGAGCAAGTTCTCAGCTACAAATCTCTTTTTCAACATAGTCACCACCAATGAACAAGAGCCTGCATACTGCGCTCATTGAAATCTGCACCAGTGGAGGTGATCTGCTGTTGCCACTGTTGAAATGCACCACCTACCACCTCACTGTGCTCACATCCACTGTTTGGTCTCCCTAAATGTTCACCAAGCATTGATGAATGTCAATGGGTGCCACTTTTTCTGCGTGGAGGAATTCAGTTCTGCACCTTTGCTTCGTATATGCTTCCATGTCTGACAGTGTTTTGTCAGACTGTCCCTCTGCTGCCATCTGTCACACCGCAACACAATATAATGGAATACTGTGGGGAAGGTTCATCTTCCACTGTGATACTACCAATGTCTGCCTCTGACACCATGGGCCAACTTAATAAAATAGGAGGCATTACTTTTAGAGCAGCCCTCGTAGTTACATATGTACGTATTTTTCACTACTCTCTTTGACTCACAGAATTGTCCTACTTTTGATAAGCCTCAATCTGATACTAATCAAATATTCTTCTCATAGATAATGAAGGCAAGTCAAGCCATTTTATGTTGCTATGATTATTTATGTTGGAAGGTACCTAAAGATCACTTAGAACCAATCCCCTGCTTTGAGCAGGGTTGCCACCTGATCAGACAGCCCAGGGCCCCATCCAGCCTGGCCCTGAACACTCCAGGGATGGTACATCTGAAACTCTGGGTAGTCTGCTCCAGTGCCTCACCACCCCCAAGTAATAATAGACACAACTGTCTTTTCCATAGAGATGTTGTTAACACATCTACTAGAAATCCACATAACTCAAGATATGTTCAGTGGATTTTTCTGCTATTGCAAGTAGATGCCTCGATTTTCAATAGCAGTTTTTGCTTTTGAATCAAAAGGAGATAACTACAGTAAAGATGTCTAAAATGAAAAGCGTTTTTTCTTCCTCTATAAGTCTGCGTTAGACAAAAGCACAGTGTGTGAGAGGATAAAGGGCAGTATTTCCAAAATAACATAAGTGTCATTGCAGCCTTAGATCCATTTTCAAAGCAGTATAAGCACTTTGGAGTATAAAGGCTGCAGCAGTTTCAGATAATATCCTTACTGCAGTCTCAAATTGACAAAGTACTCTAGGTGCCTAATTCACACTAACTCCAAGTGCTCTGATGCTCTCGTAAGCCCGGATAGATAATTCTACTTACCAACGTAAAGTCTCCTGAAAATTGGACCCTTGGTCTCTCCAAAATGAAATGGGGCATGAGTGCTAATGTCACTTCTTAAAATAGGATTTAAAATCCTGAGCCACACAGGGCTGATTTTTAAGAGCAGGAAGTCACTGACAGATGCAGAAATGAGTAAAGAGAAACTTGAAAGGGAAAAAGGCAAGGAAAGAAAGCAAGGGGAAAAAAGGACAGCTAGCTGGCATATCAAATATCTACCAAATAATAGATTTCTTTTTTACTGATATTCAAATAAAATGCGGATGACATCCAAGCCTTTCTAGACCAAAGTATTAATATTTTTAATTGCTTTGACTTCTAAAGCTGTGTGAGTGCCTGGACATGCAAGAATGTGTTACTTGTAGAACCCTTTGAGTAATTAACTTCATAAGAGTCTGAAAATAAACTTCATATACCAAAAATCATTTGTTTTGGTCTCTGTGAGAGGAACATAGGAGCTTAATTTTGACTTAATCAGTGGTAGCGAACAGGTCCTGATTAGCACATCCCATTGGAGAGCAGACGAACTGGGAGTAATGCACAGGGGGCATACAGATGTTACATCTCCCTCAACACATTAAGCAGTGCTAGGCAGTGGTCCTGGGTCCTTATGGCTGAGGGCTGTGAGGAGGAGCCCTCTCCTGAACAGTTCCTGGGCCCTGTATGGTCAGGGAAGTACAAGCCAGAGACCACAGCCAATAAGCAGTTTGAATTTTGCCACATTGCTTGGTAGGCAATGTCTGACTGACGTGAGCCAAGCTGTGACATTGGTCTGAACACTGGAGAATGATCTCTGGATTGTTTATATACTCATGGCCAGATTACAATAAGGGATTCTGTGTTGTGGTGGAGTAGAAGATGTGAAAGGGAACTTTAGGTATGGGACATAACTAGTACTGCTGCTTGCAGGCTTACTTTTTTCTTTATAATTTATCTATAAAAACAATTTTACATCCTATCTTTGTCCAGGATCAAGGAGGTGACAGTCCCTAACAGTACAAACTCAAATACTGCTGGAAATGTTTCTGCTTTACTTGTTTCTGTTTTTAGTCCATTCCCTTTCCTGGCAGTGTCATGCTGCTGTACATTACTTCCTTCAGGTGCTGTTAGATGACATAAACAGTGTTGCTGTCTTTATGCTACTCGCTAACAAAATGATTTGCAGCTTGGCTGTAACGACAGTCAGTATCATGGCTTTGACGTTTGTCATCATTTTAGGAGGTAGAAGTTAGTTCTACTTTCATACGTTTTTATTTTTTTTTCCCACTTTGACCTCATTGTATGGGGCTGGAGATGAAGTTCAGGTTGCCAAGGCTCAGCAGATGGCTGATGCACAGGTGGAAATTTTCAGTCACTGCTTAGTATTCTGATAAGGTGGCACTGGAAACTGAGCTTTCTGGGGAAGTGGAGGATGAGCAAGTGGAGCATCGAGGTGGGTACAGAGTCCCCATGCATGTCCTGTTTGCAGCGTTAATAGCACACAGACAGTTTGATTGTTGTGGGTGGTGAGAAGCTGTGTTGCTAGTGGGGCATCAGTCGGCAGGCAGTTGTATGGTTAGCTGGCATTGGTCGGCAGGTGGCAATTAATTGCATTGTAGAGGTAGATGTCTATTTGTAATCACATTTTTGTTTCTCTTTTCCAACTTAGTAATTAGTTTTTATCTCAACCCATGAGTTCTATTTTGGTTACAATTCGCTCCCTCATCCCACTTAGCAGGGGAATGAGTGAATGGCTGTATGGTGCAGAGCAGCTGCTGGGTTAAACCACAACACCCTTTTACCTTCATCTGAAGAGTTGAGGTCCCAGCAATGTGCTCTCATCAACTGAAAGATATGTGGCACTAGCAACCGTGTAGACACTTTTGTTTAGTATGGAAAGTTAGATCATTATAAGAAAAACATTTCCATAGTTTCTATAGTGTTAAAAGACAAATCTTCTGAATGTCTTAATCAGGGGCAAAAGTTCGTTGGCCAATGAGTAATTTTGTTATTCAAAACAGACTTGAGTTTATGGCATTTGTGGTTGGACACAGTTTAGCAGTGTATATGCATCTACTTAATCTGTACAGACTACAGAAAACTGACTAAGAACCTCATGTTGGTTATAATCCAAGTCCTAATTTAAAGGCTTTTCTTCCAGTGCAAGATTAAACATGTTTCTTCCTACTGATTACTAATGGTGCCAAAATAATTTAAATCAAACTCATGTGGTAAAACTACAGGGAGCTCCTGTGGTAATATGTTACTATTGCAGTGTCATTGCTTCACGATATGGACTCTCTCATCATCAGCTTGAAGTTTATCTGCTCTAGCCTTTATCTGCAGTGCTCAGCCGTATATTCCTGTTACAGAGAAGGCTGTATGAAAAGATTCTGTATTCTGTCCAGAAATGCCAAGTTTGTAGGAACACAGGGATACCAAAGTCAGTGCATCTCATAATCATAGTAATGTGAAAACAGTAGTGAGTTCAAGGTGGTTCCCAGCACAATAATTGCATTCAGTCTTTGTACAGCATCTGAGGAGCAACAGGGCATTTCATTGCATCCTAGAAGATTAACAGCTGTAGTAAAAAAAAAATCACAGAGTTCTGATGCACTAAAAAGCCTGAGGGGATCACCAAATTCTCTCCTGTGTAGTAATAACGTATTTAATAAACAGTATCCTTGGATAGCATGAATAGGCATAGAACCGACACAACCAGCATAAAACAAGCCAGCTTGTCCCAGTAACTTGACCTGTAGAAAAAAACATTGTCCTTGATCATAAATTTTCAGATTAACTTGGCCATGATCAAGTGAACTTGTTTGAGAGCTGGAGAAAGCAGGAGAATAAGTGCTTGCTTTAAGTGGGTGATCTCCATTTTCCAAGTGAGCACCGCCTTTGTCCTTCTCACCTCCTGTTTATAGGGAGTCCTTTTACTTCCTATTTACTTGCAACACAACTGAATGTTTTCCTAAATCCCATAGGGTGCCACAGTTGGCACAGAGTATGAGATTCATACCATAAGTAAGTGTTGTAATGAAGATGTTTTTGTCCAGTCTCCTTTTAATTTGATAATGCAGATTGGATATACAAAAACCTCACATTTACTTTTTTTTTCTTTTGTCTCCAGAATTTCTCCTATTTATTTTAGATATCTTTTTTCATAAAATTATAAGACTCATATTCAAACAGTTTGCATTTCTTGCCCTGTAGGACCATTTCGGAAACTGAATCATTAAATGTTTAAACATCTTGTAATTTTGAGTCTAAATATATTCATGGTACACTTACAACCAACTTACAATTGTCTTACATTATATTGAACTTATAAACCATTTACATAACTTCAGTAATTGATATACATATTTGTATTGTATTTGTTACAGATAATTCAGATCAGCAGGCTGCTTATGAAAATAATTTGTAACTCTCTGTAAAGCCTTTAACCATTGTGTGCGTAAAGCCATTAAGGGAAACAATATCTCCACAAGGCTTGTGACTTCTATCAGTCATTTATAAACATTTACATTTTATATATCATCAGCATGCGGCTTATTTGGGAAATAATTAATGATGTCACAATATGATCTTGAGATACACAGCTCATGCAAGTACAAGCTTCACTGATCTTTGTATCAGACTAACTGTGCATTTAAGTTTTGATGCAGTAAATTCCTTATTCCAGTAGTAAAACCAGCATTCAAAACACCGGTACATGCAAGGACACTCTTTGAAGGTTTGACTCCCTGATAATTAATAGAATGAAAAGGACCGGGACACCTTATGCAGCAGCTGCTTACAGTGGTGCTGCTTCTGACATTCCTATAATTACACAAAACAATTCCCTTATTTTTTTACAGTGCATTCCAATTCATATATGCCTTTGTATTTCTGCACAAAACAGAACAGTAATTTTCACCTGATAACAACATATTCTGGTAAATTTGTAAAGTTGAAAAGCTGGTGCAAGCAGTGGGGAATCTCTTAATTGATACAAAGAAAGTTATTCTATTTTATTTTTCTTCCATTAGGTTAGACTTGTTCTATTTTGTATGACATTTGAAGTGTTGAATATTTTGATGCTGACATTAAAATGAAACTAAAATGTTTTTCCAGAAAACAGTACTTTTAGCTAAAATCCAAGGGTTCAAAAATAATAAGTAAAGCCTATCAAACATTAATGTTCTTATGCTCATATTTAGGGTTTGAATGAGTACAATGAGGCAATTAACAGGGATCATTGGAAGAATTTTGACTTTTATGATAATTTTTACTACCCACAGTTTTGATATGTTCTGACTTAGGATGTTTTTTTCAGATGCTTCATTATTCTGCCTAGTGGATCAATAAGACAGACTGAGTATCAAGGCATAAATCTTGGTTCCTGAAATAATGGTGTGGAATGGAAATATTTTCATTTTTCACAGCAAAAAGAAATATGTCCTGTTAAAACAATAGCGGCCTCAGTAGATTAATGGCAAAAAGGAAAAAAAAAAAAGAAATAAACAAGTCATTTGGTATTACAAATCAGGTAAAGTAGACTCAAGAAACTTACAAAATTGAGGATTCGGGGAGAGGGAAATACTAAGTGAGGGATGCAGCTTTTAAAAGTAAGCAGGGAAAGAAAGAAATACAGTTACATCAAAAAATATCTAACGCTGTTGGAGGTATCTTGCTTAACGTAATGTATGCTTTTCTGTTCTTGCAAGAGTATGCATACATGGGGAGCAGGGTGGAGAGGAGATCAGCATTGTTTTTTTTTTTTTTTTTAAAGTGATATGTGCTTAAAATGGTTTTCATACCCTTTGGCCACAGATTTGCTTATACATAAAGAATGCTCTTTTCCAGAAGACTCTATTTTAATATTTAGTCTGGATGTTGCATTAAAGGATTCCTTCCCCTTGGCCCATCAGTTTGACGATGTGATAAATTTAGCTGTTACGCAAATGGCAAACTCTGTATGCTCTCCTTCTCCTTTTTTTTCCTAAGGAAGATAGAGTTAAATAAATGTGTATTTTATGCCTCAGGCTCATCATCTGCTCAGTGTAGTAATCCATTTTACATTTTTTACATTAGAAATGTTCTTATCCAGAATATATAATGGGATGTAGTGACAAGCTATACAAATAGAGCCAATTTCTCTTATTATTACCTTGACATGCTGTACAACGGATATTGAGGTTCTATAGGGTTTCATTGTGATTTGGTTAAAAAACAAAACTGTAAAAATGATGAGCAAAACAATCTGCGCTGTCAGCTAACTCCTGCAGTGCTTTTAAGAAGGGGAATTAAAATGGAAGGTGATTTTGGTGATTAAACTTGTACAGACGATGTGGCCTGGAAGCACTCCTGGGCAGAAATGCCTGTGCTAGCAAACTCATGATAGTCTGTCCCTTCAGCTGGTGTGGTCCAGCCAGCATCCTTCCCAGTGCGACTCCAGTATGGTTTGCCATTAAATGGTCTGGAGACCATTTCCAGCAGGCAGTTTTCCTGCAACTGGGGCTATGCTAGAGATGAAAGTTTTACTAGTAAAGGTGCAGGTATGCCAGCTGCTCTGAGCGCTGTCGGCTTCCCTGGGCTACTACAGACATAAGGGTGAGAAGTGCCTCCCCTCCTGCGGTACCACCAATGAGCTGAAGGTGAGGTTGTGGGCTTATTTTCTAACAGCTGATTGGGCCGGCATAGGAAGGCTCAGTTAATGCAAATTCCCTATCTTAATCCCCATGCTTCAATTATATCCTTAAAATGGGAACTAATATACCTTCTCACTCATCAGTATACTATAAAATAGCTTTATTATTTGTGATATCACCATCATAAGCAACCCACAAAAGAAGTTGTAGATAAAACTCTTCAACTAGAATGCATTTTCTCATAAGGCCACATGATGAGAAGAAAACAAATTACTCAGTAGTTTGTTAAGTGACTGTTGTCTGCACTGGGGGGTTGAAAAAATGCAGATCCTCTCAGAAATCAAAGAGTACGTGCACACGAGTTTACGCAGTTAATGCCAGTAACATGATGTGTTTCGGACAAAGGTTGCCCAAGGAGTCCTAACTCCCGTATTTCCTAAGAGGGAGTGTTCAAATTGAAACCTGAATTCAGTGTGCGTGTGTGTGTGTACAAGTGTTCGGAGAAAGGAGGTTTCCACTTCTAAGGAATCCAGATCTTTCAGCTTAAGAGAGCTCATGTAATCATGACGTGCCTACTGACAGTAATTAAGAAGAGTGATGCTTATTACTTGTCTAGTGTCTTTGTTGGTGTTGAACAGTGAATGGGAGTACCTGGCTCTCTGTAAAGCCACACAACTTGTGTCTAGTACCAGTCCTAATAAGGAGTGCAAATATGTTCCTTGCTCATTTATTAATAAATTGCATGAGCATCACTCAGCAGTTTGAGCACCGTGTAGCAGCACATGTGCTCTTTTCTTCTGGAGAGGTCCAAAGGGAACTGTCAGCCTTGTCTCTAAACAAGTTCAGCAAGGCTGCTGTTTTCTTGGTGGCTGCAAACAATGTATTACCTTTTGTATGCAGGAAGATTTTGAGAAATGCTTCTAGATGGAAGAACAAATCGTTAGGTGAAATATGGATTTATTAAAGTAATGAATTTCAGAACACAGTGGATATTGTAGAGTTATCTTAGAGGACAAAGAAAACAGAAAAAATATATATATTATTAGTGCACTGAAATGAGATAATTAGTTGGATCTTTTGTTCCCGGAGTTCTAAATATAGCTTTGCGATATCCACTTCAATAAAAACTGAGCTTCAGCTCAGTTGATATCACAGTGACATAAACAGATTTTTTGTGTGTGTATGTCAGTGCTATTGTTATGAATATTTTGCTCTGCAATGTCTGTTGTCATTGCAAATATGATTTATTAGGTGTGAAACTCATTTCTTTCAGATAGATTTAGTCCTGCTGAATCTCGCATCTCTAGCTCAATAAAATAGAAATATCAGTATTCTTTTTATTTTTGATGTTTAATTCAGAAGATTCTGTAAATATGTCATAAACATATAGAATCTGGATAACTTTAAACCAAATGTAGACTTTCTGAGTCATGACTTTTATCCTTTTACCATTCCTGTTTTAACTATCTGCTGTCATACCCCACAAAATGAAGAAAAAAAAAAAAAGAGGAGTTTCTAGGTCATATTTAAAATAAATTCTAAGAATATGCACTTGTAGTTCCTATAAGAAAAAGATGTTTCCTCTGCAAAGCAGTAGCATAGGTGGCCTCACCTCTCTACAACTTAGCAAAAATATCCATTATATGGTGTACATTGCATAGATTTTACTGCACTGGTTTGGTTTTAAGAGTTTAATGGTTATGTATGTGCAATGATCAGTATCTTCTTTACACCTCAAATACTACGTATGATAGGGAAAACATGTTATACAGAGCTGTAAGTCTCAGTGTGGTGTTATTTTTCACAAAGGCTGGCTCAGCACTCAGCAAGTGCAGCACAGGAGGATGAGCTGCTGATTGCAGACTGGCCTCATGCTAAAAATGTTCTACCGTGCTTAGATGGCAGGGTTGTGAGAAGTGAAGTCTGAGGGCATTACTACTATCAAATGGTATGCATAAATTGAGGTGAAGGATGGAAGAATATCATTGGATATTCTTCGGACTGTTCTCAAGAGGTATATAATCTTCTCCTTGAGGACTGATCTGAAACGTATTGAAAGCAGTAGGAAAAATTCTTTCAACAAGCCCTCAGATCTGCTAATACCAGGTTTAAAAGGCAACAATGCTGAGATGTTCCTGAGAAGTATCTCTCACTCCATCATTTGCCCCTTCCACTAGCTGGGTTGGTGAAGGTGGTTGAGTCCTTGTATAGACCCTCAGGATGCAACAGCACTGATAACAATTCTCAGAGTAATCATGTTGCGTCTCACCATCTTTTAGTGAATAATATCAAATCACAAAAAGTCTTACTTTTCAGTATTCTTGTATCGTCAGCAGGACTGAGAGCTTCATAATTTTAATCAAGGCAAAGCCAAAAATGTGACTATCAGTTTTGACTTAACCACCCTTTTTGGTTTTGTATTGCTTCAGGGAATACAAAGGCAGCACTGAGCAGTCAGTGAGAAGGCAGAAGTCTCCATACTTTAGTTGATTGCCCATCCCATCTCAGAGAAGCATTTTGGTTATTCGGCTCAAAATCAAAATTCACCTTTCTGTGTTGCAACTGTAGGTTCCACATTAACATATCACTCAGAGCCTGTTCTGGCTATGCTATTTCAGCTTGGTAGTTGCTGATAGGAATGTGGAGTGGTAGCCAGGAATTTGGTATTTTCACTGGATTCCAAGTTGGCTATATACATTTTCTTCAGCTGCAGTAAATGCATCAAATTGTATCCTAAGAAGCACTGCTTCATGAGGAATTACGTGTGCTATCTGATTTAGGAAATGTTTTATTCTTTTGTATTTCCTCAGGAATAATGCTTAACATTGTGTTTTTTAGCAGGCTTATCTTATAAAGTTTCTAGCAGTAGGTAGATCCTCCACATTGACAACCACAGGGAGAACTACAACGTCTCATTCTCTTCCTTTAATACCACCTGCCTCTGAAAACAAAGAACTGATATGAAAATTCTGGGCAAATACCCACTTAAATTAGGATTCTGATTTTTTTAATGGTTCATAACTATTGGTGAAGTCCCTGACATTTTTATGCTGAATCTTTTATTTTTTTCTTCAAAATCAAGATAGGCAGCCTTTGACAAGCCATCCTGTCTTATGATTCTTGTATATAAACTTATGCTGATTTGGAAGTGATTTTTTTTTTCCATTTAAATCTCCACCTAGAACAAAAAGTAGATATTTTCAATGGTGTTTCATTAAGGAACTTGTAATATTTTACTGAGTCACAAATTAAAAATAAAATTTTGTAGAGTATGTTATCAAATTCGGTTGAAGTCTCTCTGGGTACATCTGATGCTCTGTGAAGAAGGTTATCAGGATTATTTATTAAAATTACTGTTAGGATTTTGATTAGGGTAGTAAACAAAATGAATGTTGATTATGACTGCAGAAAAAGCTGTTTTACATTTCATGTCTGCGACTGCTTTCTACTGTGTAGAACCTTTGTGAAGAAACAGAACAGGCAAAATAATTTTAGCCAATTTATTTCAGAAGATTAGATGAAAAAAGCAAGAGGATCCAGACACTTGAGAATAATTGGAATATTGAGTCCAGGTCTGGGCATTTCATCATAGACATCAGTTATCTTCCTCATATTTGTGCATATTTCTTAGAAGAGTTTAGGCATTGATTTAGAGCAGGGCTCTATTCTCATTAAACAGTCACATTTGTGTTTTGGTGGAAAGTGAATATGCAATTGGGACATCATTGAAAAAATTATGCAAACAAACATTACTTGTGTGTTTAAATTCCAGTGAGAATGTTTAGCTGACCTTTGTTCCTATTTGACTCTCTCCCATTTTTATTCTGGAGTCACTTTTTACACAAAAAAAGCTACTCGACTGTCAACTAATGCATGTGAATTGGCACTAAAAAAGTTAAACTACGAATCATAAAAGTCCTTACAGAGCCAGTAATCTGAAGTCTATTTTTGTATTTAAAAATAGATACATCCATTGCATTTTTGAGTGCTCTTGTGGGATGTAACAATAGCAGTTAGAATTGGTCAAGAGCACTGAATAACTAAATATTGCTCACACAATTAACAATAGACCCAATGCTAAGTACAGTTACTTAAGTACAATTGCTACTTATTCTGTGTATTGTTATAAGGATGATTAAACTCTTTATTCTGCAATCAGTGTCTCTTACCGTAGGTGGTCTTTGCAAGGCAAGAGCATTTGTGCCTGGACTGAGACATTTCAGTGATTTTGGATGGGTACTAACACAGTCCATCAAGTGAACCAGAAAAAAGAACTAAATTTTGCCTTTAACAGTTTGACTTCTGAATCTATATAAATTTCTTTTTTGTTCCTAAGATAAGTGAAAAGTTTTGTAAGATTCTGTAAGCTTCAGAGCAGAAATACTTTCAAGTAATTTTCCTGTAATGGTTGCATGGCAATGAAAGAAGATGTGCAAGCTTAACAAAAAATCCCTATTCTTGTTTCATTTCACTCACCTTGACTTTCTGAAACCAAGTTCCTACCGCCACTGGTCAGTGAGATACTTACACATTGTTCAAGGCAAACCTATTGCATCACTGAGTTTTCAGTGCATATGAAGGAGACGATGCATACCTCAACAAAAAAAGCCATTCCAGGACATTCTTGACCCCATCTCCATGCTCCCAGCTGCTCCACTTCCCACATATAAACCAGAACTGTTACACAGCCATGCCTGGGACAAAGAGAGGAAAAGAGAAAGAAGGAATTTCTTAAGCTGGATTTACAGCCAAAGCTGGCATATCCCGGCGCTACCATCTTTCAGACATTATATCTATTTAGTGCTTATATCAAAAAGCTCCATATTAATCCAGGGCATAAAAAAACATTTTCTAAAAAGTCAAATAATTAAATTCACATAGTCCGGGAGCTCAGGATTTTTACACAGACATTGCTATGCCAAATAGGAAGGCTTAATTTGAATAAAGTAATGTTTGCAATGAAGTTCTATGGCATTTTTAGTTTAGATGTGGTACTAAGGGGAATGGTTTAGTGGGGAAATATTGGTGGTAGGTGGACGGTTGGACCAGATGATCTCGGAGGTCTTTTCCACCCTTGGTGATTCTATGATTTTCTGAAGTTTGCACGCTTTTTAAACAAGTGTGAGTATGACATTCAGCTGCTGTTTTGGCAACTCATGTAGAAAATAGAGCTTTGTTTTAAATTTAATTTCAACTGAATATTTTTATTTCTATATGACTTGTATGTAATGCTCTGGAAAAACAGGCAAATATCATTTTGTAAAGGACTGGTTCCTCAAAAGGGAGGGAAGGTGGATAACTAGCAATCGCAAAGTGTAAGAGTGAATGAATTTATATGGTGTACAGAGCAAGTAACACAGGTCTCCCTAATCCAGAATGTCCTTGTCATTGTAATGATGCATACCCCACCTAGAGAAAGAGACACATAACCATCAGGCTGAGGCAGGAGTTCAGTAGCAAATCATTCAGACAAAGTAATTCTGATGTAAATAAAACATTCAAAAGTAGAAAGCTGTATGGATTGCAAACAAATGAATTCAATGTAGGCTTGATTGTTTTCTTCTGGATATAAAATTCCATCAGTATTCCACTCAGTTACCTTAATCCTACAGTGAAACTGCATGGAGTTATTAGTAATAAAGTAGCAGAAATGTTAATGCTTAGCTGAATGCAAAACACTGAAAGCCAGGAGTTCTCTTTGCTCTCTCAAGCATGTATTATTGCAGACCGCTAAAGTACTAGCATTATTGGCATGAGTACTTAAATCATGAGCATAAAATAGAAAACTGAATGGAATGTAAAATTCCCATGGGTACCATTACAGAGAATAAAGAATGCAGTAGATTATCTGCTAGAGTGAACCTTTTAAACCATAATTCCAGAGTATGCAGTACACAAATTAGTCATATATCTTAAGATAATGGATCTTAATGTGTTTACATTTTAAATAAACCACATTTCTGTATCAAGATTGTTATGAATTTAACTTTGGTGTTACTGCTTAGCCATCCACTGTTTGAAACAGAACATATCTGAAAAACATTATTTGGGCAGAGCACAAATCAGAAAACTGTGGCGTTTGTTGTCAAGATGCAAAATCTCCCATACAGAGAAAATCTGAGTATGTACGTGATAATACAGTAGGTAAGACCTGATGTGTGAGAAATTGTTTGAGGCTACTTTTTACTGGCTAAATTAGCTAGGACATTCGCTTCAAATCCTTATTTTTCTGTTTTTCTCACATCAGGAACAAGGACAGAATAGATTTTCTCAGCAAAGGCTGTAGGACCACTTTCTTAGCAGTTAAACTTGTATTAGCCAACTCCTCTGGGGGAGGAGAAAAAGCACTTAAAGAGATTCCTAGCAAATCCCTTCCTTCAGATGTGCCCATTGCTGAATTTGCAAAGAACTATGTAGATGTTCCCATTTTTGAATATCCCTGTCCAGATAATCCCCAAACACATAGCCAAGTGGTGATGGAGTCCAGGGATCAAGCAATTATGAAGAAGAGCTCTACATTTTATTTCAAACAGGCAGTTCAGATCTAGTCAGATAATGAATTAATTTGGGGTACATTTTCTTCCAGTTGTCCATACTGTCAGAAGTTTTCCTGGAACGCTTAAAAACCCTGTGACAACTACTGTAATCTGCAAGGTGCTCTGGATTTTCTCACTGGACAGAAATTGGTACCCAAGAGTAAATGTTATATCCATTTCAGCTTTTTTTTTCCTCTTATATTTATTTTGCTAGTGTCTGTCTCTTAGCAGCCACAATTGCAACCTGTAATCATGCCTTATTTCAAGAGTGCTGGCCTTGCTTTCTCTAGTTGCCTGGTGCAGCAGATTTCCTTGGTGAGCAGGCATATGCTTATAGCTGTATGAGTTGGATGCAGTTAGAATTTTTCCATCAGTTGCAAGCTGAGAACCATGATCCGCTATAATAGGAGAGCGTTTTTCAGTTGATTAACTCAACCAATTTTCTTATTTTTGTTGTTTTATTTTACTTCAATGTTAGGCAAGGCTTTAGTAAGTTTCAGTTGATCAAAATAGTCCTCCAACAGATGGTTCTCTTTATCCTTCTGACACATAGGACAAAATAATTATTTGACAAGTCACACTTTGTGTTTTTAATATGCATTAAGATCATAGTTGGCTATAAGAAAAGAAAATAGACCTGAAATCGTGGAAATACCATTTCTGATAAATCTCAATGGAAGTTTGTCAATATGCTTTTTAAATTTTTATGTCATTTCATACTTTACCTATTTAATGTATATTATCAGTTAGCAACATTATGTAAAGTTCGCTGTTAATATTTAACCTTCCTTTCCAATTAGAATCATAGAATGGTGTGGGTTGGAAGGAACCTTTAAGGTCATCGAGTTCCACCCCTCTGCTGTAGGCAGGAACACCTCTCACTGGACCATTAATTATGGTGTAATTTATTCAAACCCTGGAATATAATCTCTGACAAGCAAGCCTGTGTTGCAGTTGTTGCTGTTTTCTATTTTCTCTGTATTGCAATCTCTAATTGTACTTTTTTTTTTTTTTTTTTTTTTTTTTTATCACACATTAGTTTTCATACCTTGAAAATGATGGAGCTATGGAATGTATGAGAAGCTCAGAGTGTAGATTTGGCTTCCACATAAAAACATAATTATGTTTAGGGAATACAAGTGAGAAGAGCACAAGCACCAGCTTAGAAGTCTGGTTGGCCTCTGAAGCGCTTCTCTGTTGGAAGCAGGATCCTCCAGGCTGGGTTCTGCTTTGCAGGTAAACTGCATCCATCTGGGGACTTAGCAACAGGGGATAACCGAAGGAGCATATCCTGCCTGTAGAATCTTTAAAAAGCCTTCACTGTGTTCAGCAGCATCGTGCAACACATCTCCACATTGTTACTGGTGCACTTCTCTTGTTAAAGGCATTTACATAGTGATCTGCTCTTCGTTTAATTTTATTTTCCCATTAAATTGGTTTAAAGCAAAAATATCCAGTAGAACTGTTACTTAAAAATCAGAGATAACTTAAAAGTAAATTTTTTTCAAATTAAACGTGTACATTTTTTTTAACATTAGTATTTATGTATCTGTTTGTAAATATTAAGATAATATCTGGAAGTCAGCTGGAAAAAGCTCTGTGTTGATTTCATGTGTATAAGGAGCCAGAAGGCGGAATTCCACCTCCAATATTTGGACCTTTTAGCAGAAATTAATCTATGAATAAACTTTCATGCAAGAAAAGGCATGTCCTGAAGCTGAAGTCAGGAGCTGGATCAGCCCCCAGACTGCTCATTTAGAAAAAGAAGAGCTTTTTTAATAAGAAATATTTATTTAGGTCCTTAATTGATGTCAGCAAAACTGATCTTGGTGGTCTGGTAAAATGGTGAAATACAGTATCAGCTGTGCGAATAGTAAGCAGAAATACAGATGACATAATCTCCCACTGAAGATGGAGCCAAAATAAATTTGTTTAAGAATATGAAGCACGTTAGGCTGCAGAAATAAGCGAAGCCACAGCAAAGGATAACAGTCTGCCACTTCCATTCTCTGGCTGCAACATCCTTCTTCACAGAAGAGGTTACGCAGAGATCTTTTCTTCAGAAATAAAAGATCACTATCTGATCAATAGAAGCTTATTTTGTAACTTAATTCTTCAAAAAAAAGTACTTCTGAAGCTTGGAGCTTCTTTTTCTGGGAGCTGCCATCATGATGTAGGGGTATAGCACATTTACAGGCCCACTCCTGTCACCTGGACCTAGATTTCTTGAGTGAACTATTGTTTAGATGTGTGCCTTCAGAAGGTGGAAGATGCAGAATGAATGCAAGCTTTTTCCTACACTGTCGGAACTTGTTATAACTAAAAGGAAAAAATGATACAGAAAGAAATGTGCACTGTGATATTGCATAGCATGTATTGTTTAGTCACATTCCTCACTGGCTAGGGGAAACCCAGCCTGACAAAAAATGCATAGGTGTATACCCCCTCACAAGCTTGAAAGTAGACAAGATGTCCTGAGGTGAGAGGATAGATGATGGGGCATCCACCCCAATGGGACAGCCAGGGGCAGGTTCTCACATGGGGTGGCAGGAGGAGGCATCAGGTTTTGGTGGGGTATTCACTGAGCAGGTGTGCATTCTAAATGTGTTCATTGCTTTGTGTGGGAAGAGAAAAGCATGATTTATGAGAAATATAATGCCCTTGCAGCAAGGCTTTGCACTGGGGCCTATCTCAGTGCCCCAGCCAGGAGCAGGGTGTCTGGGGGGCAGCAGCGCAGCCCTGGCACCGAGCACCTCCCTGGGAATGGGAGCAGGTCTAGGCCAGGAAACCACACATATGCCACCAAGACTTTGCCAGTGTGTGTCCCCATGCTGAGAGAGTTGTACCCAAATGCCTGTTAGCTGGGCTGTTGTAGTGTACTCCACTCCAGCATACCATGTTTCTAGAAAAATAAGATTTTCCTGATTTATATTTTTATGCTTTTATTCTTGAAAGTGACGCAGGGAATTATGTGTAAATGTTAGAGCTGCTTAAGGTGTTGCATGTAGCTTGTGTTAATTTAACTGTAGACAAGAGAGTTGCTTTGTAAATCAAAGGAGCAGCTTTGTTCAGAGCGAAAGGTCTTTCACAGAAGTGATGGCTTCTTTCCCTTGAGAATTTTTTCAAATTAAAATGAAGGGGAAGTGGGGCTATGTCAACTGAATTGATTGGACCGTCTTTAATAAGAGAATGACATGGAAGGTTTGAGTTTAAAAGGTACACCACAGTCTTATACCCTCATTTAGGTGAGGAAGTAACCAAACCAGCTTGACAGCTTTTTAGTGGCTTTTTGCTCTTGTTGGAACTTCTTTTAGTACTATGCTGGTTTTTGAAAGCTTTCATTGGAGCAGGTCCCTCTGACTTGCCTCTTTAGCCTGTCTGCCCTGTGTGTCTGATGAGAGTCACAGATGGCAGCCTGCTGACCACTGGGAAGATTGCTTCTCCAGCGGCTGCTGCACTTCATACAAACGCGTCAGTATGACTGTTGCTCAGAAGGAAAAGGCTCTGTTGCCTCCTGATTAAGGCAGTTACTGAGGCATTGAGATACAAAGGACTGACCTGTGGCTTTGGTATCCAGTCCTGAGTCCTGCTTCATACTGTGTCCATGGTCAACAGCACATCTTCTGCTATGGGAGTACCATCAAAGGAGCTAATTCAGGGTGTTTACTAAAGGTAAATAAGGCAAATGTGAAAGTGTTTAACTGGAACTGGAGCCTCATATCCAAATGTCCTTTATGAAAGAAGAGAATAAGCATGACTCTTGGGTCTGAGATGCTAGGGCAGAAAGCTTGAGACAGCAGTGGCAGGAGTAGTTCAGGAGATGTGGTGTAGAATGAGAGAAACACCGATACTTGCCTATGGTCAACAGCACAGGCAGAGTGGGCATTTCATGGTTAGTGAACCAGAAGAAAGCACATTGTTCCCTGAATGAATTTGTTCT
This sequence comes from Numida meleagris, assembly GCF_002078875.1. Taxonomy (NCBI): domain Eukaryota; kingdom Metazoa; phylum Chordata; class Aves; order Galliformes; family Numididae; genus Numida; species Numida meleagris. The sequence goes on along the minus strand of NC_034411.1, from coordinate 81,861,085 downwards.
CAAGATGTTTCATGTTAAAAAGTTAAGTGATGGAGGAACAGATTCAAAGTCACATATCATCATCTTAGTTCTGTAAGCTGCAAATAAATGTGCATAGTCAGATACTTGGAGAGCTGGAAGAGGTTCGCTGTAGGCATAAAGCAAAAACCAAGCTATGCAACTGAAAATATAAGCTCTAGGAAAGGGCAGAAAGCCTCTTAAAGGTCCATCTGTACAAACTGGCAATGATCCTGTAATCTTTTACAAATATTTTGAAAGCATGATGGTATCTAAAACAGCATTTGTCTCTAGGTCAAAGGCTTAGAAATCACTGTTGTTAAGCACAAACACACACATGTACACTTTCACTGCTTCTGCTTGACATTGCCTGCCTCTGCTGAAGGGGCCCTACTGCTTTTGACCCCGGAGCCCAGTCTTAGCTCTGGTTTCTTTGTTTGCTTTAAAGTGGAGGTGTTAACAGCTGTGTCTACTGAATCCAAAATCAGATAAAACTCAAAACCATGTATCTGAAGCATTTATTCAACTCTTTGCTTAAGAGCTTGCTCTGAAGTGTTGCAGAGCACTATTAAAGAAGCACTACTTTTCAGCACCTGAAGAAGCTATACATAGATAACTTAGTGTCACGTAAAGCTCTGAAGTTTTATTCAGATTTTATGACTTAAAGAAAACTTCTAAATATAGTACTACTAATAGCTGTCTTTGGTGATAAGCCAAATTTGAAAGCCTTCATTTAAACAGAGCTGGCTGTTTTTGCCAGCCAGTGTAAAACTCGAATTAATACATGATTTCACCTACTCCACACCATGAAGAACTGCACAGTAGCTCTTAGGATCTGTCTTCCTACCATAAGTATTAAATGCAAATACCCTTTGTAAGGAGATCTTCCCTTTCTGGAGCAGTGAGCCCTGCCTGTTCCTGGAGAGGCTGATGGGAGCAGGAAGTCTCCGAACAACAACCTCTGTCCTCCTGAGACTTCTTCAGTGCTTCCTGACCACAGCCATTTCAGCAGCCAAATCTCCATCTGATGAGAGAGTCAGGAAAACCCTGGTAATTGATTTAATGAAAGATGTTGATTTACTTCAGATGAGAATCTGCATCTATAAATCTAGAAGCACTTGTAAAAGCAAAAATATCTGATTGTGTATTTGTTGTTTGACCTACGATATGTATTTCAAGCACTTTTCTCCTCTTGTTTGACGTTCTGGCTGCAAGGAATTTCTTCTCTTCTGTAAACCACTTTATCTTCCAAAGGTGAATGGGGGCAGTTAGCTGTTTCAGTGATTTATGTGGTTTGATGTTATAATGTTATCTTCTCTAGATGGATCATGTAGTATTTTAAAAGTCCAGGCTGTTCCTGTCATATCTGCAAAATAGTCTCCTACAATGGGGATGTGCAGGCTAACAAAGCTGTCGCAGTCATAGCCTTTTCATGCCAAAGCGTCCTAGGAATCTGGAAGCCTATTAGCCCAGAGAGATCTTAGATGGGATATTGGGAAACTTTTATGAACTGATTTGATGCATCTGTTGGATTATAGCTTTCAGTGTTTCCTAGGAATATTTTCCATTATCATGCCTTATAGTGAGCAACTTTCCATGTCAGTCTTGTGGAGCTGGGATGTTACTTGGTAATGCTTAGGTCTGCTGGGGAACTGGGTTATCAGTGTTGGAGTGGGCAGTGTTAACTTCCCTGTGCTTTGCCACTTGCTGTTGGACATGTGCATGAATATCACATTGAGACCATTATCAGATGCTCAGCTATGGCTGATAGCGTAGTCAGTCATAATAGAAAGGCATAAGCACATGTGAACATGAAGCTGAATTTCACAAAGAACTGTTAATTCTCAAGTTTGTCACAATATAATTTTTACCTCAGGCCTTCTTCTTATGTTACTGGCTGTGTTATTCATCTGCTGAGGGGTTTTCAGAAATCCCTTCTTTCTCCCTCGTGCCAGTTCATACCTTAAGTAAAATGACATCCTGCATTATACTAACAGTCTGCTAAAGCATCTGAGTTTTCCTAATGGAAAAGCCCAATATAAGATTTTGACTTCTTCTCAAGAGGAAAATTCAAATATATTGCTCGTTTTATTCATCTATCTATATGAAATTTGTAGATTCCGTCTCAATTAAATCCTCTATTTCTGTTTTGTATTGTTCTGTTTTGTATTCGTGCAGTAAAATTGGTGTCAGTTCAGCAAACTCCGCATTAATGATGATTTTAATTTAAATAAACATAGCAGCAGCTACGCTGAAAAGATGAGCTATAACATTTGGCATTCTGTGGCTTGACATTTTAACACCTACTGCATTATCTTCTTACTCTGGCTGTGCTATTGCTTTAGAAGAAAATGAGAATACAGTAATGGACACTAAAGGACTGACTGAAAATTAGGAATATTTCTGTTAAACTTCAGGCAGGTAGTAGTTAGCTTATACTCTGACCAGTGGAGCGTCCTCATCTTTTCGCAGCAGGTTTTTCTTCTCCAAGTATGAGTATATCTGGGGAATCCACCTGATGCCAGACATGAAATCCAATTTTGTCCCTGAAACATTTCTCTGTTATTGAAGACACCAATGTTATGTGACTGAAAAACAGAGGACTGTGAAGTCTCCCTCCTTTTAGGCCTTCAGAAGCCGCCTGGACACAGTCCTGGCACCCTGCTCTGGGTGTCACTGCTGGAGAAGGGGTTGAGCCAGATGGACCCAGAGGTCCCTTCCAACCCCAACCATTCTGTTATTCAGTGACTGACAGTTGAAATTTTAATGTTTTCCAAAACAGCTGCATATATAACAAGGTCACGTTCTGCCACAGATACATTTCTGAAACTCCCACTGCCAACAGTGGGAGTTCTGCACATAGAACATGAGGCAAGGGCTGGCCCTTGATCTTTAAACCATTAATTCTTAAAAATATAAAAAGACAGCATTCCAAATTCTGAGTTCCTTCCTGCAAGCTTCACTCAGGCTAAGCCTTCGCTGCAGGTCATGATAATCTGATTTGAGGGACAGCTTCACAAAATACTCATCATTTGATGATGCGTTGCTGCTGGATGTGTGGCATTCAGCATGTTCTCACAATTTACTAGTGTAAGTAACTCAAGACCTATTCTAAATCTCATTTTAAAAATTAGGAGCAATATATGACTTACTGGGAGGCAACGTGCTATTAAGTGTCTAAGCCATACTTACTGCTGTTTGTAGATGGTGTCTTGTGTGACTTTTCTAAGAAGAAATTTAGGATGCTTAACATCTTAAGTGATTGGTTGTTATTTTTTTTTCTGCGTTTCTTACTGAAAGGTTGTTGGAAACTTGGAGAGGACCAGAATTTCACCAACTCCTTTAAAGTCCATAACTATTCAAACCGGGTTTTCTTTGGCTGCTCCATTTTTCTGTCATCCTCTCTAGCTTATCTGCCAAATGAGACCAGGGGACAGAAGGTGTTATCAGCAAAGTTCAAAAAAAACTTTGAAGAGTCTTGAACAAAAAATCACTGCATCTGTCCCAGAAACATAAACAGCTACACTGCAAATGTGGATATATTTGAAAAAGAAGAAAGAAAAAAAGAACAAGGAAACTTCAAATATGTTGAGGCACACAAAAATATACTTGGGTTATAAAATTGATTATACTTTATCTGGAAGTAAAGAAGTAATTAAAAAATTACAGTATCTAGTAAAAAATGGAAACATATTGTTGTGTTCCATTGGTTGTATTTATGTGGATTTCCTGTAAAGATTGTTTCCTGTCATATAAATTGTCTAACAGAAGATACACATTAACTCCCTGTTATTTTTCAGACAGGAAAATTAAACATCAACAAACAATTCTTTCCATCTTTCAGTCTCCCTGGTAGATATTGACAACAATGACAGGAATAGTCTTCATTAACAGATACTAACACTAAATTACATCCTCAGACTACATTCTCATTTTAGACATGTAAACACTCCCCAGAAGCTTTAAAGATATTTCCATAGGTAACGTACTTTTTAAATGAGAAGGGACAGACAGGAACAAATGTAATAAGTGCCCTCCCAGTCAGCTAAATCTGCTGTTTGTCAGAAATCTGTTTTGTGATGATTAATCAACAACAAAAGATAGAACTGTGGCACCAATTTGTGATTCCTGGGCTTCTGATTTTGAACTGTAACACAGCAGGAAAGTTACATCATTATAGTGGATACAGGTTTTAGAACCGAATTACCCCTAAAATCAAAGCATGAGCAGATTCAGGAAGATATCTGAAAGTTCACACATATGTACATTTTAAGCTATCATTTTACAGTACTTTTAGTACTCATCTCAATACAACTGTACAACAGTACAACTGTGTGCTTCCTTGCTTCATAGGAAGGAGAACATTAAGCTTAATTTTGGGCATTTTGAATGTTGAGAAGAGGAGGAAATGGTTTGATGTGTATTTCCAGACTGAAAAATGACTGTAAATATCCCTTTGGAATTCTCTATTTATTATCACTCAATGACTTCCACATTACATTTTTTCATTTTACAAGTAAGAAATGTTTATCGCTAACTGCCAACGCTATGCACATGACCTACAAACCTGAAGTCAAGCTGGATTCTATCACCAAAATCCATCATTTCTCATTATCTTTGAACCCTTAATAATAAAGTTAGTGGGAGTTCGCAATATAAAAGAGGGCAGAATTTGTAATTTAGAACTTAGATAAATAAATAAATTCTCCTGATGATGTGTGTTCATCCTGAGAGAGTCCAGTTCCCTTTCCCAGGCATAGATACTGAAAAAAAAAATGGTGAGGCCAGCAGATGCTTATGAGTACATAGATGGAATAATTCTGTTGGGAAAGAATTTTGAAATTGGTCTGTCTCACAAGAACTGTTGCGATGGAGTTGCAGGGTTGTTTTGTAGTAACTTCTCTAGACCTAATTGCTGTTTCAGTTGCTGGTAATAAATGGGCTGGAGTGGTAGTCCACATTTGGTCAAAACCATTAAATTGAATGGTGTCATGCTCATGGTATCAAAAATGTTTGTGAGGTTTATGATTGATGACTTTTTCCAGATTAGAATAACAGGAAAAATGGTCCAGAAGCAAACATGAGACTGATCAGAGATAAATGTCTATGCTATGTTCAGAACTATATGATTTGAAATGAGAAATTTATTGTTTTGGCCCCCAGGCATTACTGCTGCTACCTAAGAGTACTTTTTCTATATTTTAGGTATAAAGTTTTCTACATGTTGGGTATAAAATTCAATTCAAGATCAGAAAGAAAAGTTAGAAAACTGAAGAAAGAGAAGCAGCATCTAAAGAAGACTGTGCAGACTAGGACAGACACTGGGAGGTGTGATGTTAGCACATATACATATACCCAATGTAGTTTGAATTCATTTATTTTAAGTCCTTGTGGCAACAAAGATTTGCTGAAGAGCTTTTGGGATAGATTGCATAAGCCCTCCCAGAATGCTGGCTACTTGGGCTTTCTAGTCTGGGCTGGAATTTGTCAGCACAGATTTACTGTAAGGGTAGCTGAAATGAGTTGCATTCACAGATACTCTGTGCCTGATGCCTTGGAGAGAGAGGAGAGGGAAAGAACAGCCTGTCTGTAGTGGACTAAATAAAATTAAGATTTATGGACTGGGTAATTGGGGAAGGTCTCACTTTGTATATATATTATGACTAGTAATGCTGAACTTCTATCCAAGGGCTTCAGAGTGTGTATAACTTCATTCCCTCTGAATGTGTACTGTTATTCCGTCTTGTTGAAGTCGTGGAATCAGAAAAATTTGACATGCTCAAGGCTACTATGCAAGTCTGTAGGAAAGCACTGGAGAAAATTTGACAGTGCTTTCTTTTAAATCACAATTACAAGCTTCACACATAAATTTATACACATTCGTTATATATAATACTCAGTAGGTCTATCTGACATATGTCGTTTGTGCTTGAGTCTTTTAAGATGTACCAAATCAGACTTTCTGCTGGCCCTCCAGAATTTTCAGAGAAAATCTGACAATGCTTTCTTTTAAATCACAACTACAAGCTTCACGTATGTACACATTCATTATATGTGGCGCTCAACTCTGAGAGATTTGCTCACAAACGTGGCACTGAGGGACATGGTTTAGTGGGTGATAGTGGTGGTAGGTGGACGGTTGGACTAGACGATCTTAGAGGTCCTTTCCAACCT